>NC_058519.1:527615830-527918860 GCF_904849725.1 Hordeum vulgare subsp. vulgare
CAATGTCCATGATAAGGAAACCATGATCATCTATTGATCAACGAGCTAGCCAACTAGAGGCTCACTAGGGACACATTGTGATCTATATATTCACACATGTATTACGGTTTCCGGTTAATACAATTATAGCATGAATAATAGAAAATTATAATGAAGTAGGAAATATAATAATAACCACTTTATTATTGCATCTAGGGCATATTTCCAACAGTCTCCCACTTGCACTAGAGTCAATAATATAGTTATATTATGATGAATCTTCGGTCTTCGTCATCACCAACCCTCCTCCATCGCCAATTACATGATGCTCTCCATCGGGAGTGAGTAATCCCTTCGTAGGCTTGCTAGTCGGTGAAGAGCTGGATGAGATTCATCTTGCAATCAAGTTAGTTTTGTTAGGGCTTGATCCCTAGTATCCACTATGTTTGGAGAAAGATGTTGCTATGACTTTGCTATGCTTAATGCTTGTCACTAGGGCCTGAGTGCCATGATTTCAGAGCTGAATTGTTTATGTTTTCACCATTATATCTATGTTCCTGATCCGATCTTGCGAGTTACATGCACCTACTACGTGTTAGGATCCGCATACCCCAAAGTGAGAATAATTGAGATTCTTTCCGGTGATTACCGTAGTTGGAGGAGTTCATGTATTCACTATGTGTTAATGCTTTGTTTCGATTCTCTATTAAAAGGATGCCTTAATATCCCTTAGTTTCCCTATATACCCCACTGCCACGGGAGGGTAGGACAAAAGATGTCATGCAAGTTCTTTTCCATAAGCACGTATGACTATTGATGGAATACATGCCTACATTATATTGATGAACGGGCGCTAGTTCTGTGTTGCCCTATGTTGTGACTATTATATGATGAATATTATCCATGAATATCACTGATCCAGTGCCTACGAGTTTTCCACATATTTTGCTTGCTAAGTTACTATTGTTGCTACTGTTGTTACAACTCCTACAAAACTGATATCACTCTTATCGTTACTGCTGCTAATGTTACTACTGCTATCAAAACTATCATATTATTATGCTACTGATCACCATGCTGCAGATACTAAATCTCCAAGTATGGTTGAATCGACAACTTAGCTGCTAATACCTACAAATATTCTTTGGAACCCCTTGTGTCAAATCTATAAATTTGGGTTGAATACTCTACCCACGAAAACTATCGCGATCCCATATACTTGTGGGTTATCACTCCTCCGGGATTGGATCTCTCTCTCTCTCTCTCTCTCTCTCTCTGTGTGTGTGTGTTTCTCTTCTATTTTCAGGACTCATTTCTGACCCCTTCACCGTTTCTTAAATATCCAGAGATACTTAAATCCGACTGGGCTAAAATATTGAGGGGACTTGTCTCAGGAAATTATCTTTCCTGTAGAGAAACAAGGGATCCAACGAACTTATGAGGTGGTACAAAGCCATCAAGGCGCGGCCACCCCCCGGGGCGTCCTGTTGGCTTGTGAATACCTCGGGCGCCATCTTGCGTTGATTCTTCTTCCCAAATGTCACATATATTCGAAAATAAATATCAGTAAAATTTTATCGCGTTTGGACTCCGTTGGATTTTCTGCAAAACATGCAAAAAACAACAGGAACTCGCACTACGCACTAGATCAATATGTTAGTCCCAAAAATATTATAAAGGGTTATCAAAAGTATATGAAAGTTGTAGAGTATTGACATGAAATAATCAAAAATTACAGATACGACACAGACGTATGAACGAACCACTCCTTAAGTTCTCCATCAGCTAAACCTGCACCCATAGCTGCCAACACATGCGTTGGTCTATTACATGATCTCGGTGCATACACCACTCTCACGTCAATGAAGAGGGTTCTAAGATTGAATTTAATGCCACTAAATAGGACACCAAGGGGGTTAAGGTCATAGCATTGGAGGAAATGGCTTACTTGAGAACATGGCAATCGGTTTCAAAGATTGCTCATCCAACACTTTATTTTAGAAGAGGAGGGTCACCCCCGGCCTGTGCATCACAGTGATGAATGTAGTCCCTTTATTAAGAAAATTATCCGAATGGTTTGCAGTCTAGTACAAGCTCGCATAGAGCCGAACAAGAAATCAAGTAAGTACAAAAAATGCCACAACCAGAGAAAATAAAAGAGACTGACTAAACTTCTATCCTATTAATGAACCAACATCCAAACCGGTTGTAGATATCCTAAGCTACCATCTCCCATCGGGTAGACCCAGTAACCAAATGCTTCCTGGCTTTCGTATGAGTGAATAACGACCACATACAGATCCAAGCAGTGGCCCTGTATATAACCTCGAAAAAATACGAGTTTGTCCATTAAAAACCATATCATTTCTATAGTTACATATAGGCCAAACCGATGCACATACTCATGTCAGAACATGTCTCACGCTAATTGGCTCTACTCAATTTAGCCACATCCCATATAACGTGTAAATACTATTTGAAGGGATGATATTAAAGGCTATATGCATTGAGCGACATAGTAGTTTGGCGAGCGGACAATCCAGAAAGAGGTACTTAATCGTTCCATCTTGGTCACAAAAGCAACAACGTTGACTACTCTCCCAATTTTTCTTAGCCAAGTTGTCCTCAGTTAGGATCACCTCCTTGTGAACAAACCACATGAAGACTTTGATCCTTACTCGTACCTTGATCTTCCATATATGTACTGGTTTTGGAATTCGACTAGAGTCAATTAGGTCAATGTACATATATTTCTGTGAGAAGATTACATTCATAGTTAATATCCAGTGGATACTATCAGGCTCATCTAAGAGGTGAACATCCAACACCCTGCGCACCAGATGTAGACATGCTTGACATCGATGACCTACCGAAGATCTCCAGAATTGAATATTTAGAGGATTAGGCTATAATACCATAGAAATGTAAGCCCCCTCATTGTACAATATCATAGATATACATATATTGTGTGGCTAAAGGTGTCTCTCTTAGCCAAGTATCCTTTTAGAATCTAGTCGAAATACCATTTCCAATGATGAATTTAGTCCTATGGAAGAAAGATGCTTTTGTTCTCATTAACCTCTTTCAGAAAGGTCAATCATTAGGTCTCACGATAACATGAGCCAATGTCTTAGATTGTAGGTACATATTACATAAAATTTGTGCCCACGTACCTTCGGTCTCAACTGAAAGACTGTACAACGATTTGTTGAGCACAAATCTATTCTTTACCTCTAAGTTCTCAATCCCGAGACCACCCTAATCCTTCAGGCTACAAATGATATCCCACTTAGTAAGGCTGCATTTCCTCTTTATTTCATGACTCCCTCAAAAAATTCGTCATTGATAGAAGTCTAACATTTTCTGTACCCCTACAGGTACTTCGAAGGAAGACAGAAGGAACATCGGCAGGCCCGTCCAACACCTAACCGGTCAGCCAAGGACACAGCTGGATAAAGTGCAAAGGAGCATGTAGAGCATGAATGAAGTCATGCTTATCACAAACCTTTGCAAATCTGATGTCCAGTACATCATCTCTACACACGATTCCCCAACTACGTGTCCTAGTGTGCTCTGAAACGATGTGTGTGTGTTGATCTTCACCATACAACTTGGTGACATTTTTTTGTTGTTTTCATAAGCCTATAATTGTTCGTGGAGTTTTAATTCATTTATAATACCTTTTTCACTTTATAAAAAAGAAGAATTCATGCACTAGTGTATTAATATAAAACTATATTTTCATTATGTTGATTTGTTATTTAAACGAATTTTGTTAGTTAAACCTGCATTTTGAATTTCCCTCTAGGGCCCCCAAATCCTAGAGACGACCCATCAAAGGGTTGCAAATGTGTTAGTTAAGATTAATTACGTGTAATTAATTTTAACTTATCAAAAAATATATTTTTATGTGGATCCAACCATTCGTCGTTCTCACGCTTGGTACCATATGAGTTCATACAAGCCAACGGACCAAACAGGTCATGTAATCTCAAATATGTTCTAGTTTATAGTTCAAAGTTACATTGACATATCTCTCAAACTAGTAATCTCTCTCAACGGACGAAACCAAAACATCTTAAGCACGCCTAATATTTTTCAAATGAACATAGTTACTAAAATCTCTCCCAAAAAGGGGAAACCAAAATTTTATAAGCTAGACATTGCACATTGTAAAATTACATAAAACCAAAATAAGTACTAACATCACAATATACGTCCTTACATTCCCTATAGATAAGTACTTCATAGATTTGCACTCCATACATGTTCTCAATAGAACTTTCTACACATCCATGATTCCTGAACGGGGTGGTTAGTTCCTGGTGTGAAGTAACCGATTTTAAAAATTATGGTTTAATTTTAAATCGAATGGCAAGTTCAGGATTGTAATGTGAATTGTTTTTTATTTTGTTAGCGAAAGAGTCGCTCACAATCAACTAGCAATAAGATTTGTTCACTCGAATGAGCAAGTTGCATATGTCTTTACAGAAGCATCACTCGCGAGAAGCTTGAAAAAGTTCAAGAGTAATCTTAACTTGGTGAAGTTGTGAATGAGGTAGGGTGTTTTTCTAATAAATACTTGAATTTATTTAATTAAACTGAAATACAAACACAATGAGCACAGATCTGACCTCTACCTAGCTATGATCACACAACCATTACCAATGCACATAGAAGAAAAAAGTCGCCGACGACTAGCAAACTCATATAATACCAAAGTTTTGTCTAAGCGAGGAAAAAATCAAAATCCCAATTTGATCAAATCCACGATCAACAAACTACAACAATGATCATATCTGCACCAACCATCTCATGACACCACAAGGACAACGAGGTTATCCAACAACACCACCGTCACCGAATCCAACCAACAAAGGCTAGAGTCTAGATTTTTATCTGAAAGAATCGGTCTGAGCATATTCGAACAATGCCTTGAATAAGGTAATGACTCAAAAACATCACCATTTCCACGTATAACCAACTCGGATTAGACCTAGTGAAAAGACCTCGATGACGCCTAGAGGGGGCGTGAATAGGCTATTTAAAAACTTCTTCGGATTAGGCTTGAAACTAATGCGGAAATAAACTAAAAGGGTACTAGTCAAGCACAAATCCTAAATGCACTAGGCACTACAACGTGTATCAACAACATGATCTACCAAGATGGACACAATACAGTTACTAAACAAGCACAAGTAAGTTACACAAACTTACTTGAGCTATATCACACTACAAGTAGGTGAACAACACAAGATACTAGATCACACTATATCACACGATATATCAAAGGCTGCAAGTATGAACGTGTGGATATAGAGGATATGCTTGAATGATTAATCTTGTACAAGAAATAGCCAACACAATATAATGAGCACAAACAATATGCAATGTATGTATGCTCAAGTAACACAAGTAAACCACAAGTAAGGAGTTAGGGTTAAGGATAACCAAGGTCATTGAGACGAAGATGTATCCCGATGTTCACTTCCTTGGAGGGAAGCTAGTCACCGTTAGAGAGGTGGATGTTACCATGAAGGCACACCAACGCCACGAAGGCTCACCCTATTCTCCCTTTGAGATAACACCACGAAGGCGTTTCTCAACCACTAGTGGTAAGCCTTTGAGGTGGCTTCCAAACCCTCACAAACTTTTCCGGGGGAAATCACACAGATTGCTTCCTCTCCGAAGAACTCCTACCGCCTAGGAGTCTCCAACCTCCAAGAGTAACAAGATCACGGGAATGCTCAAAACTTGCTCAAATCACAAATAGCTTGGGTTGAGAGAAGGAGAGGGAGACGATCTATCTTTTGATTGGAACAACTCTCAAAGGGGCTCACAAATGCTCTTGGGATCTAAGATTTGGAGTGAGAAAATGTGTGTGAGGTGGAAATGTTTTCTTATGAGGATAAGGCTATGTTGGGCAACACTCTCACGAAGTGGGAGGGGGGGTATTTATAGTGGGGAGAGAAATAGAGCTGTTGGGGACACTTTAAGTCACACAGGGTCCGGACGTCCGACAGTTGTCGGAAGTCCGGGCATCCGCGAGGGGTCGGATGTCCGACAGGGGTCGGTCGTCCGAGGCCTGTAGATACGACTGAAAATATTTTGAATTAAACAGCGACCGGACGTCCGACAGGGGTCGGTCGTCCGAGGCCTCAAGATACGACTGGACCTATGTTGAATTTATCAGCCATCGGATGTCCGGAGAGGATCGGAAATTCGAGTTATACATCTCAACTTCTACTGGTGGTAGGTTCCGGATTTCCGACGGGTGTCGGACGTCCGGCGCTCGGACGTCCGGAGGGAGCCGGATTTCCGAGATATAGAACTCATGTTCTTCTGGTGCAGGGCTCCGGATTTCCGAAGCCAGTCGGTCGTCCGAGCCTTGACCGGCCCTCGGACGTCCGGAGGGAGCCGGAAGTACGAGTTATATGGCTCAAGTTTCTCTCGTGCATAGTGCCGGAATTCCGAAGCTGGTCGGCTATCCGGGCCTCGGACGTCCGGAGAGAGCCGGAAGTCCGAGTTATATGGCTCTGATTTCTCTGGTACAGGATTCCGGATTTCCGAAGCTGTCGGTCGTCCGGCCCTCGGACGTCCGGAGGAGGCCGGATGTCCGAGGCACTGGTTCTGTTTTCAGATAACAGCAGAGCAGTGAAGATGTGGTCTGAACAGAAAGTGAAGATGTAGTTTGAGAAAGTTCATCGCAAAACCTGTGATCCCCTCTTAATAGTGCGGGATCCCTAAGGACTCAAGAATCATAAAAGAGTACTGATGATCCATACTTGAGTGTATACTTTTATTCGCTGATCATCACTCCGCACAACTAACGTCAAAGGAACTGATACCTTTGAGTTAGCCCTTTCACCTGAGCTTGATGTTGTTGTTCCTTCTTGGCTCAAGTTGAAAGCAAGACATGATGAAGTGTTCAAGTAGCTTTCCCATACACAATGCGGAAAGCCTAGCTTATGTATTCATCTTCATTTGTCCACCATGTGAACATCCACAAGAATCAAGCATGTAGTGCTCAGGAATGCTTATCTTGATCTTGTCCTTGTTAGCACATGAGGTTGTCCTTATCAACATCCTTGTTAGCTTATGTTTCAATGATATATTCGTGCTGATCCACTTGAACTTGCACACCACAATCTTGATGACGATCACCACTTGACGTCATCCTTCATGGGTTGTATGAGATCTTCCTTTTGACGCAAGCCCAATGAAAGCACACCTAACCCCCACACAGGAGTCTCACAAAGACCATGGGTTAGTACACAAACACGTAATGGACAATGCTTACCATACCATGGGATCACTTGATCCCTCTCGGTACATCTTATACGCTTTTTGTGTTGATCATCTTGATTTACTCTTTGTCTGAGATCTTGATCAACCTAGTGTTTCTATGACCATTCTTTGGATAATACCTTGAATAACATCTTGGTCATCATATAAACTCCTTGAACCCAACAGATGGACTTCAAGAAGTGCCTATGGACAAATCCTATAAATATAACTTAAGGCAACCATTAGTCCATAGGAATTGTCATCAATTACCAAAACCACATATGGAGATATATGCTCTAACACCTAGGTTTTCACCTCGGAGCTTTAGGCCGAGTACTCGAGAAGTACCGGCACCAGGGCCAGTCATGGGTTTTCGCCACCATTTTTTCATGATTCTAACACGTGGGCAAGAAAATCGACCGCCGCCATTGCATAGCCGTGCCCTTCACATCAAGTCATCATCCATTAATTGTATCTCACAACCGAAGGCAACCACGGATCTGGAGAGATTAACCCTCATGAAGACCTTTCGGTGGCCATCGCAATCCACACCGAGGTCGCCGCCCCAAGTAGAAGTATCCAAAGGACTCTAGAGGCTTCTAGAAGACACGATGCAGGAAGCATTATTTGTTAGGCACATAGATTTAATATGTTGTAATCTCTTGTTTATTTCTATTCCTTGTGTGTGTAATGATTAATGTAACAAACAGTGTATGCCGAAGATGCAAGAACTGATGTAACTTTTTTGTTAGAGAAAAGGTGCTCGCCGAATCCGAAAAGAACTTGAACCTAATCCAACTTTAAATTAACAAAGCCATCAACAAACTAGGATTACAGGGCAGCAACAAACACAAAGAAGAACATCGGAAAGAAAGGGTACAATGTGCTACGTAGAATGACTCCAAGGCAACAACACAGAGTGCAGGAACACCCTGCCGTTGCCAACAACCGCCGCTATGCCTATAATGGCTAACCAACTAAGGCCACGGAATGAGGGCACCAATGTGCGAGTATTGTGTTTGCTGACTGCCACCGAAGGAGCAAACATGGGCAACAATGATTTGTCCGTGCAACCGCCAGGGGCCACCACCTTTTCACCGAGGCTCGATGGGTGCCGCAACAGCGGTCGGCAGAGTGGTTCCTCCAGAACCCAAATCAAGGTGTCCAAGATGCAGGAGAGACATCAGGAGAAAACCCACATGCAACAAGGGCCCAATCACCAAAGAACCTTCGCCGACAAAGGCAAGACAAAACATCGTTCGAAGGATGTTGAACGAAGGCGCCGAACCACAAATAAGGCTGAAAATGGCTGCACCACACGGGGAAGCTGACGAAGATGAAGCCTAGCTAAAACACGTCATGATCGAACTGCCACCACCTCCACCACCACTTGAGCAACCCCCGAACAACGCCTTCACGAAGGAGCACGCCACCATGGTGACGTCGCCTCTTGGAACAGGGGGTCTGAGGTCTTCACCTGAGCTCCTCGGATGGGTTGAAGGAAAGGGATCCTCGCCGAAGCCTCCAACAAGGGGAACAACACCCAAAGGAGTCGCCTTCGGAGTGGCCGCTACGCTGGCCAAGGGATCCCCCAAATCCACTTCCACGCACCAGACCCGCAAAGCTAGCACCCGATAATGATGGCCGAAGCCACCAGGGACCGGATCCGCTACAGATAGGGGTCGAGGACGAACTTCTCCATGACCACCAGCAACGGGGGGAGGTGTCGTAGTAGTCGACGCCCATCACCTGCACGCCTCCCACATGACCACACAGGTGGCCCACCTGCATCCGCCGGCGCCGCCTACCGCATAGGCTGCGCCGGGCGCCACCACCAAGGGTCGCCGCCCTGGAAGCCGAAGCTCTCCACCCGAGGTGGAGCCGCCCAAATCCCCGCTGCCACCTTCATTGGCACCGCTTGGCCAGGTATGTGGGTACTGCTGGCGGTGGAGAGGAGAGATGCAAAAGGGGGAACGAGGCGCATGGGCGGACCTAGATTTTTTTTAGTAAGGGAAAAATACTTGAATAGGTGACTATTTTGGTACATTTTATATAAATTTATTTTCTTAAAATAGAGAGTTTAAGCATTTATTTTCTTAAAATACAACCAAACCCTAGAGGATTTTCAAAACTTGAATGGGGCCATGACCCCCACTCACATCAACGTGGGTCCACCCCTAACAAGGCGGAGGGGCTAGGGTTCGCCCCTGAGTCGCCTCAGAGGAGGCGGCCACAATTGATGTAACTCGGTCCTTGTACGAAGGTGCAACCCTTACCGCAGTCTTCACATGAGGTTGGACATTCTAAATGGTTTTTAGGATGGAAATGTGTTTACAAAAGGGCTTTTATAGCCTTGTCGGCATAATAAAAAGTTCAACACTCAGGGGTGTCCAAATACAAAGGTATATTTTAGTCACGTGAGCGTAATCAACTAATCATGGGGAGAAATTGTGCTACATGAGCAAACAATTGGTGGTTCCATGATTCCATCCATGCACAGAGTGCTCATGAAATTATTTGACTTGCAAATACTTTAAACCAGTGATACGAAGCATCAGCATAGTGATCGATTCCCGTGATATCCAGTTAAGTGGCTTTCCAGGATGAGAGGGGAGGGGTCTCGGAGTCCTTCCAGGTGTTGAGGAACGTGCTGTGGTACCGATCGCCTTGGACCGCATCCATGGCGGCGTAGGACTCGAGCTCAGCCATCTCCTCAACCATGAGCTGCACAGACATCGCTCTCACGTTCTGGTTCAAATTCTCAACTTTGGTCGTGCCAGGTATGGGGCACACATCGGTTCCCCGGTGGTGAACCCAGGCTAGCGCGAGCTGCGACGACGTGCAGCCCTTCCTCGCCGCCATCTCGCTCACACGCTCGAATATAGCGGCGTTCTTCTTCAAGTTCTCGGGTTGAAATCTTGGGAGATTCTGGAAACGCAATGGGATACATCTGTTAGAAAAAGGAGAAATGAGAAAGGTAAGCCAACTAACCGCATGAAGGATCATGGGTGGCTCATTTACCTTGCGGAAATCGTCGTCTCGTACTGTGTCCATCAGTTTAGGTCCAGTGGATAGAAAACCTCTGCCTAGTGGACTGTACGCCACAATTCCAATGCCAAGTTCTCTGAAACAGAAAACAATTTGTAAGTCCTTTTGGGGTTTACATAAAGGAGGACGTTCCGTAAGTCTATTATGAAGCCGATTTTGAAAAGAAAATGTGACTGTAGTCATTGCCGGTACCTGCAAGTTGGGATTATATCTTCTTCAACATCCCTTGACCACAGAGACCATTCCAGCTGAACGGCGGTGATCGGATGAACCGCGTGTGCCCTTCTTATTGTGGACGCCGAGGCCTCCGACAACCCAACGTATTTCACCTTTCCTTCTTGGACCAGTTTCTTGATTTCACCCATCTGCATGCATTCGCATACGGAGGTCAAGAAAGCAGTGGCGGAGCGTGACGAGCAACTAGGGAGGAGGGCAATTTTTTTTAAACGAAAAGATAAATATTCCTGAAAAGTTGAAAAAAGACGTGACTCGCAGTGCAAAATTACAAAAATAATCATCGTTACATGAAACGATAATTTGCCAATCATTGTTCCGTCTAAGATTCAAGTCTCTTCCTACGTAAGGGGCTGATTGAACATGGTCGGTCACATCTGCGAGTCCTTATATTGTCTTTAAATTTAAGATGGATATGAAAAGTATCGATCAGTCCGGTCATTTAGGAAGAAAGTGAAGCGTCTGGTTGGATTAACTTTTTTTTGACCAAACACCGACCGAAAGGGCGGTTCGGGCATTTGAGAAGATATAGGGGTTCGACTGTAGATGTTCTTAGAGCAAGTCTAGTAGAGCCCTCAAACCCTCAAACCCTTAAAAATAACCGCTTTTTACAATTTTCGTCGAAAAAACGGCGTAGACTAGAACCCTTAAACCCTTAAACCCGTAAAAAGATTTAGAGGTCCAACCCTCAAACGCCATCGCAGCCTGTAGAAGTGAGGGTTGGGGGGAGAAACTCCCCCCAACCTGCACTCCTCTTCCTCTCCAGCGCGGGAGGGAAGTTTCAGCTCCCTCCCCTCGATCCGCCGCCGCCGCCGCTCCGCTCCGGCCGCCCCACCCCGGCCGCCCTCCGCCGCCGCCGCCCCGCCCGCCCTCCGCCGCCGCCCCGCCCCGGCCGTCTCTCCGCCGGCGCTGCCCCGGCTGCCCCGGCTGCCCCGTCCGCAGCGCCGCCCCTGCCGCCCCGTCCGCAGCGCCGCCCCGCCCCCGCCGCCCCGCCGCAGCCCCGGCCGCCCTCCGCAGCGCCGCCCCGTCCCCGCTGGCCCTCCGCAGTGCCGCCGCCCCGACCGACCCTCCGCAGCCCCGGCGGCCCTCCGCAGCGTCGCCCCGTCCCGGCCGCCCCTCCCAGCGCCGCCGTCCCGGCCGCCCCTCCCAGCGCCGTCGCCCCGGCCGGCCCTTCGCAGTCCCGGCCTCCCCTCCGCCGCCGCCGGCCGGCCCTCCGCAGCGTCGCCCCGTCCCGGCCGGCCCTCCCAGCGCCGCCGCCCCGGCCGGCCCTCCGCAGCACCGAAGATTGAGGTTTACATTTTTGCTTTTTTGCTTCATTTTTACATTTTTGCTTCATTGGCACTCACAATTGTTGCCACTCACATTGTAGATGGAGGTGAACAACGATGACATGGACCCGTTGTCCGATGCGTCGGATTGGTCGTCATCCGACGATTCGGACATTGACGAGTTGTTGCAAGACGACGACGTTGAGATGATGAGCCTCCTCGTCGACGTGCAAGCGTTTGAAGACCGCGTGATGCTTATGGATCAGAGGAGAGGGTCGACGATGGGGCGACTCACCATCTACCGGAACCGTGCTCTCGGACACGAGCATTTGATGCAAGACTACTTCGCGGAAGTACCTACATACCCTCCTCGTCTCTTTCGCAGAAGGTACCGAATGCGTCATAGTTTGTTTGTGAAGATTGTCAACGATTGTGAGGCTGCCTCCTGTTACTTTAAACGTCGTATATCCGCCGCCGGTATCATGGGGTTTAGTGCATATCAAAAGATATCGGCGGCAATGCGGGTACTCGCTTATGGCATACCCGCGGATTATACCGACGAGTATCTTCGCATTGGGGAAGATACAACCACGGAGTCCGTCCGTAGGTTTGCCAAGTTGGTCATCCGGTTGTATGGTGAGAAGTATCTTCGGGCACCAAACGAGGAAGATACAAAGAGATTAATGGAAATGAATGAAAAAAGGGGATGGTCGGGAATGCTCGGTAGTCTTGATTGCATGCATTGGAGGTGGAAAAATTGCCCAAAGGCATGGCACGGAATGTATTGCGGTAAAAGCCGTGATGCTACCATTGTGCTTGAGGCCGTAGCATCGGAGGACACATGGATTTGGCATGCATTCTTTGGGTTGTCGGGAACACTCAATGATATCAATGTCCTCAATAGATCTCCATTGTTCAAAAGATTAATTTCTGGAGATGCTTCAGCTTGCAACTACAAAATCATGAACAATGAGTATTCAGTGGGATACTATCTCACCGATGGCATCTATCCCGAATGGGCCACTCTTGTGAAGTCCATCAAGGAGAAAAATGGGGTGCCCTTAACAAGAAAAGGGGCTCATTTCACCAAGGCACAAGAGGCAGCCCGCAAAGATATTGAGAGAGCTTTTGGTGTTTTACAAGCAAGGTTTGCCATAGTTCGGGGTCCAACTCGGTTTTGGGACAAAAAAACCTTGGTGAACATCATGAAATGTTGTGTGATTCTACACAACATGATCCTAGAGGATGAGAGAGGGTTAAACCTCCCTTGTTTCTATGACAATGTTGGTACCCGTGTGCAACCGGAAAGAAACCCTTCTCGCATACACGTCTTTCTTCAAGCACATCGTGAGATTGAGGATGCAATCACTCATGGTCGTCTCCGGGATGATCTAGTAGAGCACCACTGGCAGTTGGATGGGCGGCGTATTGGCCCATGATGTATCTTTGTTTTACTTTTCTATGTCCTATTTGATTCGAACAATTGTTGTAATTTGCTGAAATATTGTTTTATGTTGTAATTTGCTCAAACATTTTTGTAATAATTTGAATGATTATTGTTTTATTCGATACTGTAATAATAACTAGAATGATTATTGTTTTATGTCAAATGTGATTGAATTTGTGATATGTCATATGATGAAATGTGTGATATATGAAATGACAGTTTTAAGGTTTGGGGTTGGGGCAAAGACTAGAACCCTCAAACCCAATCCTTATAACGGAATATTCCGTTATAAGGGTTGGGTTTGAGGGTTATAGTCTTTGTCCCTGTTTTTCAACCCTTAAAAATGTTAAAAATGGACAATTCTCAACCCTTAAAACTGATTTTACATTTAAGGGTTTGAGGGTTCTACTAGAGATGCTCTTAGTTAGCTAAGCTTAGCAATCAACTTCGTCGACGGTGACGTGTAGAACTCAGTACACACGTAATAATCAACAGTAGCACAACTCGATAAGAACTCATGCACACAAGACACATCAGATTTATTTAGATAAGGTTGTTTGTTCATTGGCTGGGCCATAATGCTTAGTACTAGTAGATTTCATTTTTCATATTTGGAAGGGGGGGTTGTGGCCCCCTTTGGCCCCAACGAGCCTCCGCCAGTGCCTACAAGCCCTCAATCTGTAAATGAAACGTGCCCAAAAGAAAAAATCCGTAAATGAAACGAAGTTGAACAAGTGCTACGTAGTGCGTACTGACCGTGATCTCGACGGGGACATTCTTGTCGATGCGGTGCTGGTAGTAGAGGTCGATGCAGTCGACGCCGAGCCGAGCGAGGCTGGCCTCGCACGCCGCCCGCACGTACGCCGGGTTGCCGGAGATCTCCCGGGTGACCGTGATGCCGAATTTCGTGGCCAACTGGACCTTCTCCCTCACCCCTCCCTGCAGCGCCTGATTTGTCACACAGAAAACTCTGGCCGGTCAGACATCCGCGTGCGAGTGATATGGCAACTATAGCAAGAATGAGCCAAGGAACACGTCGGGTCGGGTGGCTGTAGTAAGGTAGTACTAATCAACCTTGCCGAGCAAGAGCTCGTTCGTGTGGGGACCGTAGATGTCGGAGGTGTCGAGGAAGGTGACGCCGGCGGCGACGGCGTGGCGGAGGAGCGCGACCATGTCCTGCTCGGGCTTGCGCTCGCCGTAGGCCGCGGACATGCCCATGCAGCCCAGGCCCTGCGCCGAGATCTCCAGCCCCTGCGAGCCCAGTTTCATGCGCGGCACAGTCACCGGAGCAGCAGCCATCTGATGATTGATGATTGATGGATGAGTAATCAAGTAGTACTAGGTTGGGAGCTTCCAGTGCAACCTGCGATGCAATTTATAGTGCGGTGGAGGGCGTCACGGAGTATGTCACGAGGCTGCCGGTTTGAGTGAACTGCCAAACTAGAGCTGAGCGTCACCGCGTACGTAGGTACGGCGCCCAAACTTAATTTATCCACTGCGTAACCATTTTTCTGTAAAAAATAACGGATGATTTTATCTCGCATCAACCGTTCTTCCCGGACGACACGCGTCCTAATGGGGCCCCGCTCCCTGGCTAATTATCTTCTTATCTCCAGCGAGAGCCACTCGTTCCACTGTTATTTTCATGACAACCTTATCTTCCCATCTCCATCTCCATCTCCAGTGTTATTTTCATCGTGCTTCTGTTGAAAATATGTCTTAAAGACAATAATAAATTAGTTATTATCATATTTACTTATTCATGGTAATCGTTTATTATTCATGCTATAATTATATTGATTGCAAAATTAAATACATGTATGATTACATAGACAACACATTGTTCCTAGTGAGCCTTTAATGAACTAGTTCATTGATCAAAGATGATCAAGGTTTTCTAACATAGACATGAGTTATGATTTGATAACGGGATCACATCATTAGGAGAATGATGTGATGGACAAGATTCAACCTATGAACGTAGCATATGATCGTGTCAGTTTATTGCTACTGTTTTCTGCATGTCAAGGATCTATTCCTATGACCATGAGATCGTGCAACTCACTGACACCGGAGGAGTACCTTGTCTGTATCAAACGTCGCAAACGTAACTGGGTGACTATAAATGTGCTCTACGGGTATCTCCGAGGGTGTATGTTGAGTTGGCATGGATCGAGACTGAAATTTGTCACTCCGTGTAACGGAAAGGTATCTCAGAGCCCACTCGGTAATACGACATCACAACAAGCTTGCAAACAATTTAACTAAAGAGTTAGCCATGGGATCTTGTATTACGGAATGAGTAAATAGACTTTCCGGTAACGAGATTGAACTAGGTATGGAGATACCGACGATCGAATCTCGGACAAGTAACATACCGATAGACAAAAGGAATTGTATACGGGATTGATTGAATCCTTGACATCGTGGTTCGACCGATAAAGATTTTCGTAGAATATGTAGGAGTCACTATGGACATCCAGGTCCTACTATTGGTTATTGGCCGGATAGTGTCTATGTCATGTCTGCATAGTTCTCGAACCCGCAGGGTCTTCACACTTAAGGGTCGGTGACGATTTGGTATTACTAAGTTATGTGTGATGGTAACCGAATGTTGTTCGGAGTTCCGGATGATATCCTGGACGTCACAGGAGCTCTGGAATGGTCCGTAGGTAAAGATTTATATATGGAAAGTCATATTTTGGCTATCGGAAAAGTTTCGGGTTTTTTCGGCATTGTCTTGGGAAGCTTCTAGAAGGTTCCGGAAACTTCCGAAGGAGTTCGGAAGTCCACCAAGGATTCTACCATGTCCCAAGGGTTTGCATGGGCTGAGGGGAGACATTGTGGCCTTATTGAGCCAAGCGCACAAGTCCCTCAAGACCCATGTAGTTGGGAAAGGTGGAAAGTCCACCTTTGTATGGAAGGGAAGGAGGGAGACTAGGATTCCACCTCCTCCCCCCTTGACTGTGCCCTAGGGCTTGCAGGGGTTGTTCCCCCACGCCCCTCCACCTATATATAGAGGGGAGGGGGCGCCCCAAGAGCACACAAGAAGCCTTTGGCTCCCCTCTCTCTTCCTAGATCGTTTTCTCCTTCGTTCGCGGTTTCGGTAGCGCTAGGCATAGCCGTGCTGGGTAGCACCACCACCGCCACCACCATGTTGTCGTGTTGTCGAAGAACTCATCTACTACTCCGCGCTCGCTAGCTGGATCGAGAAGACAGAGGCGACATCGAGCTATTCATGTGCTAGGACGGGTCGTGATTGGATCGCGAAGACATACTACATCAACCATGTTCTTTAATGCTTCCGCTTAGCGATCTACAAGGGTATGTTGTGACGCCTTCGATTTAATCGTACGCTAATCATACACGCAAATGCGTACGATCAAACTCAAAGACTCACGGGAAGATATCACAACACAACTCTAGACACAAATAAAACATACAAGCTTCATATTAATCCCTCCGTTCCTAAATATAAGTCTTTAAAGAGGTTTCATTAGTGGACTACATACGGATGTATATAAACATACTTTAAAGTGTAGATTCACTCATTTTGTTTCGTATGTAGACTCCTAGTGAAATATCTTAAAAGACTTATATTTAGGAACGGAGGGAGTACAAGCCACGGGCCTCGAGGGCTAGAATATGGAAGCTCGATAAACACACGAGTCAGCGGAAGCAACAAAATTTGAGTATATACATTAAACATGAGGTGCCTTAGAGAAGGCTAGCACAAAAGATAGAATGATCGAACGAGGTGAGGCCTCCTGCCTGGGAACCTCCTAACTACTCCTGGTCTTCAGCGGCCTCCACGAAGTAGGCACCGTCGGGGTAGCAGTCGTCGTCGGAGGGAAACTCCATTTCCTGGGCTCCATCATCTGGTCGCAGCAACGGATGAAAGGGACAAAGGGGGAGCAAAGCAACAGTGAGTACTCATCCAAAGTACTCGCAAGACTTATATCAGAACTATGCTAAGTATGCATCAGTATCAAAGAAAGGGGTTTATATGTGGACTGACTGTAGCAATGCGAGAAAGAGAGAGAAGACCTAGTCCTATCGAAGAGTAGCATCTTCAGGGGTCTTGCAGCAATAGACGAGAGTAGAACAGGAAACACAACTAATAGTCATATTGTTGCAGCAATATTAATATGAGGCCACGCCCACAGATCCTTCCTCGACTCCCTGCGAGGAAGCAATCCCGGGGCAACTAATTCCAGTTAAGTAACAGTTGTAGTTGTATAAGATCAGGGCACAACTCCAAGTCGTCCTGTAACCGTGGACACGGCTATTCGAATAGATAAGTTCTTCCCTGCAGGGGTGCACAACATGTTCCCCGTCACGCTCGATAACGCTCTGTCCGGACACACTTTTCTGGGTCATGCCCGGCCTCGGAATATCAACACGTCGCATCCCCACCTAAGCTCAACAGAGAGGCCAGCATGCCGGTCTAACTCCTAAGCACAAAGGGTTCATGGGCCCACTTGCCCTCTGCGCTCCTGCACGATGCAAGGGCAGCCGATGTCAGTCCTAGCACCCCTTAATTACAAGCGCGATGCATCTCGGGACCTCTCGGGCGCGCGCCGCTCCATTGCTGACGTCTGAAGAGCTTCGGCTGATACCACGATGTGAGTACCCATAATTCTTCCCACGCAGACGGTTAGTGCGTAATAATGCCTTCCGACCAACCCAGATCAAATACCCAAATCCATTATCATTTTAATTAAGTCATCGACACATCCACGCGGGTATCCATCTGCCTAACATCTATTCATCAAAGATCCCAGTAGTATGGTCAAGTAACTGTGTGGTTGTAACATCAGGGGGAATCCGAGGTATCACCCTTGTTGGATTCCGAATGATGTATCCGTCAAGGTGGACTTAGAGGAATCACCCTCGAGGGTCCCACACTTGAGGGGTAGCACGACAGAGACATCATCGGGAGTGGTGAAGGAGGAATCACCCTCGATAACCACGACCGACTAGCTGTACTACAGAGATATCATCATGAGTACTTCACGAGGTGTCACCCTCGTTACCCGATAGTAGCTTTGTAGTGCCGCACAACTAAGGGGTGTAAGTGTTGTGTCGGATCTTGACTCGTTGATCAGGGATCGAGACTTGATGACAAAGCGGGGCTACTGGACTAAGGGGTCAGAGGGGATGACTGCTCCACCTATACTAAACAGTTTTAAAGTACGGTACTGAAAGTAGGAGTTCATCAAAAACAGGCTATGCATCAGATATAGGAGCTAACTACAACAGTAGCAAATTTCTAATGCAAGCAAGAGGGATGACCAAGGGGGTTGCTTGCCTTGTTGCTCTGCGGCAAAGGGCTAGTCGTCGGGAGGGTAGATGTACCCGGCAGCAGCATCAGTCTCGGGGTCTACCGGTAAGAAGAGGGGGAGAAACATTAAATAACAGCAACAGATGCAACACTAAGCATGACATGGCAATATGCCGGTCTAGGCATGAGCTAACGCAGTAACATCCATCATATACGGGTCGGGAAAATATCATGTGATATTTCTCGGGTCTCTGGCTACTACCGGTCAGATGAAAACGATGAATAAGTTCAATGTTTGCTATGCTAGGGACGCGTGACACACGAACGGATAGCGTATCCGGGTTCGTCTCGTTCTGCTCATCAACTTTCATGTTGAAAATATTTTCATCTAAGCAACGGTTTATTTTATATTAATTTTCAAAATTTTATTAATATTTAGGAATTAAAAATGGATTTAATTAATTCAATTAAATGCTATTATGACATCAGCATGATGTCATGCTCACATCAGCAGTTGATTGGTCAAACTCACGAATGGGTCTCATGTGTCATAGACACAATTTTTAATTAGGGTTAAATATTAATTAATCAGATTAATTTAGTGGAGGGCCCACGTGTCATATTCTATTAGGATAAATACTTATCTATATTAACAGATTTACTTAATTATTCTAATTACTCATAATCATTATAATTACATAATTAATTCATTAATTAATTAATTCAATAATTAATTAAACTATTTATTAAATATATTATTTTTATATTATTTTTATTTATTATTTTATTTTTATTTTTTAATATTATTTCAATAGAGGGTTGTGTGGAGCTTCCGTGTCAGTGGAAGTGGGGGGTTGTCCCCACATGGGAGTGGCCCACCAGCCACACACAATTCACACACATTACACACACACACACACACACACACACACACACACATATCCATTTATTTGATTTTATTTTATTCATCTTTCTTCTAACAGTCCACAGGAGGCTACTCCTGCTCCTCCTCCTCGCTAGCAGGAGGGAAATGGCGCCAAGGCGAGGTGGAGGTCACCGGAGACCATGGCGCGGGGCGTGGAAACGGGGCCGGAGGGGGAAGGAAGGAAGGGGGTTCCTCACCCTCCGTGTAGTCGAGCAGCGGCTCGGGGAAGTCGGTTGGGTGCGTCAGCGTGGTGGTGACGAATCCGACGAGGAGAAGCCCGGGGCGGGGCGAGGTGGCGTCGGTGGCGCGGACCCGGTGCTTTTTGATGTGCCTTTAATGCTCAAGCTTCTAATGTGCTTTTTGATGCTTTGAGCAATGTAGTTATATTCCAACTCATGCCATTTCAGGATGCTCATGAGTTGTGGACAAAGCTTCAAGATAAATTTGGTGTGTCCAAGATTTGTAGGGACGATTGTTCTCCATCCACCTCCGGTCGTGTGGTCCTCTCAACTTCATCTAATTCACCTACATGTGGTTTGCCACAAGGTAATGATATGGTGAGCAGTGATGATCATTGCAATGATGATAGTGGGCTTATTGTTGATGATCCTTCATCACTATCTTATTGCTATGCTTCATATTTGGACATTAACACTTTGAGCACTCTAAATGTTTTACATGCTTGTGCTCGTAGTCCTTGCATATCATGTAAAAACTGCTTGAGTAAATCTCATGTTGATATGCTTTCTATATCTTGTTGACATGATAAAGATGTATCTATTTCCTCGAGTTGTTGTGATAACAGTGTAGAGGAAATCCATCATTCCATGGATCAAGACGTGGCCTTTAATGATGCTTCAAGGGATCCTACATCATCATCTATTGTTTCTCACTTTTGCCTTATGGCTAAGGTTTCAAAGGTATCTCCTACTTTGAATCCCAATGTATCTCATGTTGATGATGTTGATGATAGTGAGGATGAGGATAATGATGAAGAGAGTGACAATATTGCATCCTTAAAACTTAAGGGTGAAATAATTTTTAAAGCTCTTCATAAGAATAAACTTGCTTGTACCAACTTCATGGAAATCATGTGTTCTGCCACTCAGGGCAAGAAATACATTGAGGAGTTGGAAGCTCATCTCGAGGAGCATTAGGCCACCATTGAGACAATGGAAGGTCATGAGCGTGAATACGCTAATGAGATCGCGAAGCTATGTCAAGCTCTTGAAAATGAACAAACCACCAAGGAATCTCTTGAGGAGACCTTTGCTCTAAAATTATCTAGATTAAAGGAATCCCATGATAGAGCTCTTGAGGTGGCTAATGATTTCAGAACTAATAATGATAAGCTTGAAGTTGCACATGCTAAACTCCTTGAGGACAATGAGCACCTTGAAAATGGTTCGAGGGCTATTAAGAGTTTGCTCATCGAACTCATCGAGTCTCATGCTCAACTTGAAGCTTCATATGCTAAAGAGCTTGCCAAGTTTCCTTCTCCTCTTATTGTTAATAATGATGCTTGTTCTACTAACTCTACTTCTTGTGAAGCATCCGTTTTAAAGGAGAATGTTGAGCTAAGGGCTCAACTTGAGTTGCTATCTAGCAATTATGGGAAATTGGAAGAAAGTCATGTAATGCTCACAAACTCTCATGATGATCTTCTAGTATCCCATAATGTGCTAAAATTAGCTCATGAGGCTATTACTACCAAGGTAACATCAATTGAGCCTCATGTGGACATTAGCACTACTTCTAGTCAAAATGCTATATTGCCATGTGTTAGTCCTCGTAATTCATCTACTCATAATGTTGCTACATCTTGTGATGAACTACTTTGCTTGCCTTGTTGCTCTAACAATGAAGCTTATACTTCCTCTAGTACTTGTGTTGATACTAACCATGTAGAGGAAATCAAAGAGCTCAAGGCCCAAGTCACTTCCTTGAAGAAAGACTTGGAAAAGAGTCATGAAGGAATGTCCACACTCAACAATGTCTTGTGTAGGCAAAAATCCCCAAATGACAAAGATGGACTTGGATTCAACTCCAACAAGAATAAGAAGTCCAAAATCTCCAAGAAGCAGGGCCAAGAACAAGTCAAGAATTCGGCCAAGATGATTTGCTTCAAGTGCAAAATTGAAAGGGCACCATGTTAGATCTTGCCCATTAAAGAAGAGTCCCCAAAGTCACGAGCAACAAGGGAAGCGGCCACAAGTTCAATCACATACTCAACTACAAGTTGAAGAAAGGCCTCTTCCCAAGATGACCCAAACCAACACTCCTCAAGTTCAGAAATCGATTGGGAAAAAAGTAAAGGGTAGATGTTGCTACTTATGTCGGGAGAATGGTCACTTCGCTTCTTCTCGCACAAGAGGTAATTTATCCAACCCAATCATTATTGATGATATCTATCCTCTTGGAAATGATAAGTTTGGCAATGTGTTTGCCAAGTTTATTGGAACTCAAAGTGGTGTCAAGAAAAGAACCATTTGGGTAGACATGCCTATTGTGGCTAACCTCTTAGGACCCAACTTGGTTGGGGACCAACAAGCTTAAACTTGATCAATAGGTGATAATGGAGGACACTCGAGACTTGGATACATAATGAAGAATTAAGGGGTCTTCATCATTCATATTTTCTCAAGCCAAGTCATTTGGATTATCGAGTTTCTATCTTATATCCAATGTGCCTCCTTACGGTAACTTGTACTTAAATTGTTTACATTGTTAGTTACTTGCCCCTTTGCATGTTGTGGTTTTGTACCTTGCATGTGTTTGCATATGTTGTGCTTCCAACTTGCTTATCTTGAGTAATCGAGTATGTGTATATTGGTTTGCACATCATGTACACATGAGTCTTGTATTGAGACTTTTTGCATCTTGTTTGTATCTTTGTTGGCTCTTGTGAGAGATTAATGGATTATCCCATTGTGGGGGGAGTGATGTGCTTTGCGCACCTCACAATCCTATAAATGTGTATACATGAGGAATACCACTTAGTATTGATATTTCAAGATTATAGTTTCTATGTGGTATGTCTTACTCATGAGAAATTCAAATTCTATATGGTCCATTAATTATCTCTTGTTGGTTTTAATTTGCCACTTGTTAATATTGTTGGGTAATAACATTATGGGGGAGTTGTAAGTGCATCTAGTGTCCCTTAGTGATTTTGGTGGGTTGAAGACTTATAGGTTAAGAGACTAACATGTTTGTGAGTGTACACATGCTCTATAATTCGCTCAGGAGTTTGAGTTATTCGATGAATATCGACCCCTAAAATGAATGTCATCAGGTGATGACTTTAGTCATTCCTTGAAGACTTCGGTTGTGAAGAAATTGACTTCTGTTGAAGACTTTGGTCATTTCTTGAAGACTTTGGTCGCGAAGAAATTGACTTCTGTTGAAGACTTTGGTCCTGTCTTGAAGACTTTGGTCGCGAAGAAATTGACGTGCGTTGAAGACTTTGGTCATTTCTTGAAGACTTTGATCGCGAAGAAATTGCGACGAAATTGATATTCCTCATGAAGAAATTCAAGATGAGGAATTGGGTGCTCCTTGAAGAAAATGCTCTGAAGACTTTGAAGCTTGAGGATTTACTCTTTCTGCTTCATTTTCTTCTTTCTTGAGTCATAGGAACATCGTACTATTAAAGGGGGTCGAGGTAATACTACGGAATGAATTTCCTCATGATGCTCAACTCAAACCAACTCCTACCAAATCCTCGAGTGAGAAATTTGAGACATGAGGACTTTCACAGTTGAAAGTTCCGACCGTTGCCGCGCCGCGGACCACCTGTCCTAAACCTTATCCACCCAACTGTCACATTATTAAGGACATTTATGTCTTATCATGTCGGGATGCTCCCAAGCTATAAATAGCCACCCCATAACCACTAGTTGGTTGGCTGCTCCATGAGAAACTGACACTTGTCTATTTGAGGAACCCAATTCCTCGAGGACTTCGAGTGAAGATCATCAAGTGAGGAAATACCCCAAAACACGCAAACCAAACGCAAAACCCAAGTGATTAAGCATTACTGAAGAATTTGTTCCTATGTGGAACCAAGGCCTATTTCCTTTGAGGACTGTGCATCCTCCAGACGGCTAGGCGTGATGGTCTAGAGCATCGAGCAGTCAATTGTGCATCGTCGGGTGACTAAGTTTGTGAGGGTTTGGAAGTCTGCCCTGAAGACTTACCACGAGTGTTGGGCGAGGACTGTGTGTCCTTAGCTCAACGAGAATACAGTAGGGACTGTTAGTCCCGGGACTGTGTGTCCTTAGGTTCCAGTACCTAGTCGCTCCAAACCAGACGTACAACTGTCACAACAATTGGATCTGGGTCATCAACCACTGTCTTCATCGAGCTCCTGGTTCTATTTCCTCAACCTATTTCATTTCATCAATTGTATGTTGAAGACTTTCCCCTTTACTGTTTGAAGAATTTGATTGAGGACTTTCATCAATTTCATCACCTCAAATTCTTCACTTTAGTTTTTCATCACCTGCTTATCATGTTCTAGTGTCATGTGTGAACCGAACTAAAATATTCACTTTTGAGGCTTTTCTGTAGCCTATTTTACATCTCTGTTCCTTACTTTTTCCACTGCACGTTCTTCATGATTGAGGACTTTCCTCACTAGGAATTTCCTAGTGATGAATTTCTAAAAATCGCCTATTCACCCCCCTCTAGTCGACTTAATGCACTTTCAATTGGTATCAGAGCAAGGTACTCCCTTGTTCTATGTGATTTTGGTTTAACCGCCTGGAGTTTTAGTTATGTCGAGCACAGGTATGATCAAGGTTACTGCGGTATGTCCTACCTTCGAAGGAAAGGACTTCCCCTACTGGAAGACCAAGATGAAAATGCATCTCCAAGATATTGACAACAACCTCTGGTACATTGTAGAAAAAGTTGTCCGCTCTATTTCTGAAATAATATCTCCTGCTGATGTGAAGAAATTCAAGCAGCTCGACTCGTAAGCGAAGAATATCATATGTGGCCATGTGAGCAAAGGTCGGTATTGCAGAGTTAGTGTTTTGGGCTCTGTGAAGCAAATCTGGGACATGATGTCAAAAGTCAATGAGGGAATATCAACACAGCATGACCCTCGTATTGATATTCTTCGCAGTCTCTTCAACCGCTTCAAGAGACTTGACAATGAAAACTGCCAAGATATCTTTGATCGCCTCACTGACATCTCAAATGAACTACAAGCTCTGGGAGCTAGGGACATCACTGACCATGAAGTGGTGAAGAAACTGCTATGATCCCTTGATCCATCATTTGACACTTTGGTTCTGATGATTCAAGAAAGGAGAGACTACAAGATGCTTGATCCTGCTGATTTACTTGAGAGACTCAATACTCATGAATTCCAACAAGAAGAGAAGAGAGAACTATATGGACCAAACTACTCAAGACCTCGTGCATTGAAGGCAAAAGTTGTTTCCTCATCTGAATAAGAAGAGTTTGACTACAGTCTTGGTGACCCTGAAGAACTTGATCAAGAACTAGCTGTGCTCGTGAGTAAATTCTAGAAGTCCACCAAGCGTGGCCAATTCGCAAAGTCTTCAAGAAGAGATATGAGGATATTAGAATCTTCATTTGAAGACTACAAGAAGAGAACATGTCACAAGTGCAAGAAATCTTGTCACTACATTGATGATTGTCCTCGTTGGGTGAAGGAATCAAAGAAGAAGAAGTACAATGATGGAAGTTCTGACGACTCGGAGAAGTAGAAGAAATCCTCAAAGTCTTCATCTTCAAAGTCCTCATCACATACGAAGACAAGCTTCAGGAAGGCTCGAGCACTAATTGGCAAGGAAATGGATTTTGAAGAAGAATCTGAGGATTGTGATGAAGAGGAAGAGTCTGAAGTGGAGTCTGAATCTGGTGTGGCAAGTCTTGCACTAGCTACTACATTTGTCAGCAAATCCATCTTTAGCCCTGAAGAAAATGGCAACATCAACAATCCTGATGATTCCGATGATGATTTCGCTCCCACCTATTGCTTCATCGCAAAAGGTTCAAAGGTAACAAGTCACTCATCCTCTTCTGATTCTAGTGACTTTGAACCTGATGAATATCAAAAGCCCAGTTACTATAAACTTTCTAACATTGCCACTAAACAACAAAGTGCTATTGAAAAGCTTCAAAAATTGTTAGACAAAAGCGATGACATGTTGAATGATGAGATGAATCGGACTCAAATCCTCACTGAAGATGCACAAAGTCTTCAGTCTAGGTTTGATACTCTTCAAGAGCGTCATATCACACTCTTGGCTGATCATGAGAAGCTTTGCTATGAATTTCTTCAAAGGAAGCTTCATCTTGAGAAGCTCAGGATGTCCTATGATGATCTTAGAATGGAAATGATTCATTACTCGCTCAACAAATCAATTCCGCTCAGGAAGAATTTATTCCACCTTGCCTAAAATGCATCGAACGTGAAATTGCAAATTCTTCACCTGAATCATCAAATGCTTCTATTGCTACAAATTCTTCAACTACTCCCGTGGTATCAAATTCTTCACTTGAAGAAACCACAAATGCTACTGATGAAAATACAGGTTTGAAGGAATTATATGTGTCAGGCATATGCAAAAGTCTCAAAGGGCATCAAACCCTTTGTGCTGTACTGAAAAAACAGATTCTGAACAGGAATCCGAGGAAAGAGGGCATTGCCTTCGAAAGGAAATTGAATGTTGATGGATCATACTGGAAACTTGAGCAGTATCCCAAAACCTCATGGGTTGCTACAAAAGGACCTCATGTTGATCTATCCACTCTAACAGGCTTTGCATGTGCAACATCGTATTCCTCAGATGAGTCAATTGACTCAAACTATAAATTGTTCAAAAATCAATCTGGTGAAGTATTTGCTCAATATGTGGGAACTAACTGCAAGAATGGACCACCCCTGAGGAAAATCTGGGTTCCCAAAATCAGCTTGGAAAGTCTTCAAGTGAATGTCATCATGACGTCATGTGTGAAGAATAGGAACCTGAGATCAAATTCCTCACGAGGATCAAATTCCTAAAATGGTCAAAATTATGCTCGTACTCGCACTAATGCTTTTGAAATGCAGGGAAACTCCAAGGGACCTGAATATGCGCACTATTCGTCAAATCATTATGTGCATAAGTCCTCAAAGAATTTCTCTGCCTATTCATATGAGTACACTAATACCCCTACTATGAAAAGAAGTGCATTAGCCTCATTGCATCCATTCTCTTATGGTGCTCGCAGGATGATGAACTCTTTACCATCCCTTCAGATGTGGGTAGTGAAAAAAATCAAACTAATCACTTCTGCAGGCTAGGTCTCCAGATGAAAATCATCATCTGAAGAATTTGCTGGAGACCTGAGGAAATTGCTTGTTAGGATGCAAGCTAAATCTTGATGAAATGACTTATCATTTCACACGTCCTCATTAATTCCTCAAATTTATTTTTGATGAAAATCAAATCTGATGAAAATGATATCATATTCTTCAATCTGAAGCATATGAGATGGTAAGCAGTACTAATTCATTTGCAGGATGATCAACCCAAGAACACAGAGTGGGTTCTTGACAGTGGGTGTACAAATCACATGATTGACGGTAAAAGCTTATTGATGAATATCCCACTGAATCCATCACCAGTGAAGCATATCACCTACGCAGACAAAGGTAAAAGCAAGGTATTGGGACTTGGTAAAGTGGCTATCTCTAAGGATCGACACATGGACAAAGTCATCCTTGTCGAATCCCTTGGGTTTAACCTCATGTCAGTCTCAATGCTTTGTGATCTTGATATGATTGTCATCTTTGGAAAATATAGATGTGTAGTCATCATGGAATCTGACAGATCCAAAGTCTTCAAAGGCTTTAGGAGAGGATATTTGTATATTGTTGATTTCTCTACAGGTCCTCAACCAGCCAAGTGCCTACTAGCAAAATACTCAGAAGGTTGGCTATGGCATCGAAGACTTGGTTATCCAGGCATGAGGAATATGCACACGCTTACGAAGAAGAAGCATGTCATGGGCATCGAAATCATCAAATTCCTCAAGGATTATCTCTGCGATGCTTGTGAGTCTGGAAAGATGACCAGATCCAAACACCCATCAAAGACCATCATGACTACTACTCGTCCGTTCGAATTGCTTCACATGGATTTATTTGGACCTACTCATTATGCTACTCTAACAAATTCAACATCTCTATATGGATTTATCATCGTTGATGATTATTCTAGATATACTTGGGTGCATATTATCATGTACAAAACTAAAGTGCAGGAAGTCTTCAAACAATTTTCCTCAAGGGCCTCAACAAACTTCGGCGTCAAGATCAAACACATCAGGAGTGACAATGGGACAGAATTCAAGAATACTGATCTTGATGAACTTGGTATTACTCATGAATTGTCTGCTCCTTATACTCCTCAACAGAATTATATCGTTGAGCGAAAGAACAGGACTCTAGTTCAAATGGCACGAACTATGCTTGAAGAATATCAGACTCCTCGATGCTTTTGGCCTGAAGCAATCAACACTGCCTGCCACATCATCAACAGGGTATATCTTCACAAATTCCTCAAGAAAACTTCATACGAACTCCTCACTGACAAGAAACCCAATGTAAGTTATTTCAAAGTCTTTGGTGCATGATGCTGGATTAGAGATCCTCACCACAGTTCAAAATTTGCACCTAAGGCACATGAAGGTTTCATGCTTGGTTATGGAAAGGATTCGCACGCCTACAGAGTCTTCAACACCTATCACAACAAGGTTGTTGAAACTGTAGATGTGCGGTTCGATGAAACTAATGGCTCGCAAAGAGAGAAATTGCCTCCTATGCCAGATAGACAGAACCTTGAGGAAACTATCAAGCACGAGGCTACTGCAGACATCATCCGTGTTGAAGAACCACCTCTTGCTGAAGAAATCGTCCCCAACAATGATGAAAGACAAGCTGATGGACCTGAGGAAATTGCTCCAGATCAAATTCCTCAACCAATCCAAAGTCATCAACCTACGCATCCAAGGATTGCCAATGAAGTGGAAATTGATAAAATCATCGATGACATCGATGCGCCAGGTCCCCTCACTCGCTCAAAAGCATCGCATTTAACTAACTTTTGTGGGCACTTTTCCTTTGTGTCTATGACAAAACCCTCAAAAGTTGCTGAAGCCTTCTTGGAACCTGAGTGGATTCAAGCCATGCAAGATGAACTTCTTCAATTCAAGAAAAATGATGTATGGGAACTTGTCAAGCGACCTGATCCTGGAAAGCACAATGTCATCGGCACGAAGTGGATCTTCCGAAATAAGCAAGGTGAGGATTGTCAGGTAGTGAGGAACAAGGCACGACTTGCAGCCCAAGGCTACATACAGGTTGAAGGAATTGACTTTGATGAAAATTTTGCACTTGTTGCTAGACTTGAAGCAATTCACATACTGCTTGCTTATGCTAATCATCATAACATGACTCTCTATCAAATGGATGTGAAAAGTGCATTCCTCAATGGTAATATTGAGCAAGAAGTATATGTTGCTTAGCCCCCGGGTTTTGAAGACCCAAAGCATCCTGACAAAGTCTTCAAACTCAAGAAGGCACTCTATGGCCTCAAGCAAGCCCCTTGGGCGTGGTATGATACATTGAAGGAATTCCTCATGAAGAAAGGCTTCAAACCCGGTTCACTTGATCCTACTCTTTTCACAAAGTCATATCATAATGAACTATTTGTGTGCCAAATATATGTGGATGATATTATCTTTGGTTGTACTGACAAACTTTACGGTGATGAATTTGACTACATGATGATTGAAGAATATCAAATGTCTATGATGGGGGAGTTGAAACTCTTCCTAGGTCTTCAAATTCGTCAACAACGCAATGGCATCTTCAACTCTCGGGAGAAATAGCTCAAGGATGTCCTGAAGAAATTCGACATTAATGAATGCAGAGGCGCCAAGATGTCTATGCCTACCAACGGTCACCTCTCCCCTGACAAGACTGGTATAGATTTCGATCAGCAGGTATATCGCTCCATGCTTGGCTCTTTATTGTACCTATGTGCATCTAGGCCAGACATTATGCTTAGTGTTTGTATGTGTGCACGTTTCCAAGAAAAACCGAATGAATCACACCATAAGGTTGTGAAACATATTCTTCGATATCTAGCCCACACACCAAAGCTTGGATTATGGTACCCCAAGGGCTCAAATCTTCACCTCGTTGGATATTCTGATTCTGATTATGCTAGTGACTGTGTGGATCTCAAGTCAATGTCAGGCACATGCCATTTACTCGAACGCTCCTTAGTCTGCTGGTCCTCGAAGAAGCAGAACCGCGTATCACTCTCCACTTCTGAAGTTGAATACATTGCTGCTGGATCTTGCTGTGCTCAACTGCTTTGAATGAACCAAACCCTCAAGGACTACAACATCAACTTGAATTACGTGCCCCCCTACTGTGACAATGAGAGTGCCATCAAGATTGTCTACAACCCAGTACAACACTCGAAGACGAAGCACATCCATATTCGTCATCATTTTCTTCGGGACCATGTACTCAAGGGCAATATCATCATCGACCACGTGAAGACTGATGGCCAGCTAGCAGATATCTTCACTAAGCCCTTGGATGAGAAAAGATTTTGCAAGTTGCGGTCTGAGCTAAATATCCTAGAATCTTCGAATGTCTTGTAAGATTGCACACATCCTAACACTGATGCAAAATTGATGACTTAGATGTGCAACACACGAAGTAACGTTTTTCTTCAAACAATGAAGAGAAACACTCTAAGTGTGAAGAAATCAATGAAGAATCTAATTCTCACGGGCCAACGACAATTCTACGCGGTGTCTTAAATCTTCATTCTTATACGGTGGGTAACGCCACCACCAAACTTTGAAATTCCTCAAATGATGAAATTCTTTAAAAATAAGGCTTTTAGCAAAGTCCTCAAAAAAATCAAATTCATCAAATTTTCAAAGTCATCAAAATTGTCAATTTCATCAAATTTTCAATGTCATCAGATTTTCATATTCATCAAATTTTCAATGTCATCAAATCTTTCAAAATCATCTTTGACTATATATATATATATATATACTTTCAAAGTCCTCAACAACATTCACTTATCGCTCTGTTTTCAAGTTGGATTTTCATCTAAGTGAATGTGATCGGACCCGAAACCCCTCTATGGTAAACTCCATCCAATCTATTCTCAATTCTTCATATGCGTTCTGATTGAAACCTGTTCAAATTCATCACAGAGTCCTTGTCAGCTGATGACTTTGCACCAAATTCCTAAAAAAATTAAAAAATTTATTAACGTTGTTACATTACCTGCACCCACTACTCACGAACGGATAAGCACGACCTCCACTACCCCCCCCACACACACACCGTTTCGTACGTGGGTGACACGTGTCGCGAGGAGCTCAATAGGCAGGGCCATTTTTGTCCAAAAAATCATCCCCGGACCGTTTTCACCTGCATTATAAATAGCTCACGTACCCCCCTCCGGTGAAACCCTTCCTCTCACTCTCGCTCGCTCCTCAAACTCTCATTCCTAGCACCGTCGCTGAACCTCCCCGTCGCCGGAGAAGAAGAGCTTCACTGCCTCGCCTTTGCCGTCGTCGGACTCACGCCGACGGCGGAATTTCTTTAGCCGTCGTCGCCGTAGCTGATTTTAGTCGCTGAGTTAGGGCACTAAAGATCTGAACTGACAAGCTTCCTCTTTTTCTTCCTCAGTTCGTCGTGTTTTTCACCCAAGGTAACTAAAATCTGATTTTACTGCCCTGTTTAGATCTGTTTACTTTGTTTAAATCTTTGAAATCTGTTATTCCTCAAAACACTTGATGATTTCTCTAAGCCACCAAATTCTTCACGAGATTTCTCAATTGTGCAAATTCTCGAATCTGCACAACTCTGGAACCCAAGATCTGAATGCTTAGTCAAATTCCTCACCACAGTTATGTTGGGGAACGTCGCATGGGAAACAAAAAATTTCCTACGCGCACGAAGACCTATCATGGTGATGTCCATCTACGAGAGGGGATTTCCGATCTATGTACCCTTGTAGATCGCACAGCAGAAGCGTTAGTGAACGCGATTGATGTAGTGGAACGTCCTCACGTCCCTCGATCCGCCCCGCGAACCGTCCCACGAACCGTCCCACGATCTAGTGCCGAACGGACGGCACCTCCGCGTTCAGCACACGTACAGCTCGACGATGATCTCGGCCTTCTTGATCCAGCAAGAGAGACGTAGAGGTAGATGAGTTCTCCGGCAGCGTGACGGCGCTCCGGAGGTTGGTGATGATCTAATCTCGGCAGGGCTCCGCCCGAGCTCCGCAGAAAAGCGATCTAGAGGAAAAACCGTGGAGGTATGTGGTCGGGCTGCCGTGGCAAAAGTTGTCTCAAATCAACCCTAATAGCTCCATATATATAGGAGGAGGGGAGGGGAGGCTTGCCTTGAGGCTCAAGGAGCCCCAAGGGCTGCGCCACCAAGGGAGGAGGACTCCTTCTCTCCTTTCCCACCTCCTTTTTTTCCTTTTCTCTTTGATTTTCTATCTATAGCGCATAGGGCCTTCTTGGGCTGTCCCACCAGCCCACCAAGGGCTGGTGCGCCACCCCCAAGGCCTATGGGCTTCCCCGGGGTGGGCTGCCCCCCCCAGTGAACATCCAGAACCCATTCGTCATTCCCAGTAACTCCGAAAACCTTCTGGTAATCAAATGGGGTCATCCTATATATCAATCTTCGTTTCCGGACCATTCCGGAAACCCTCGTGACGTCCGTGATCTCATCCGGGACTCCGAACAACATTCGGTAACCAACCATATAACTCAAATACGCATAAAACAACGTCGAACCTTAAGTGTGCAGACTCTGCGGGCTCGAGAACTATGTAGACATGACCCGAGTGACTCCTCGGTCAATATCCAATAGCGGGACCTGGATGCCCATATTGGATCCTACATATTCTACGAAGATCTTATCGTTTGAACCTTAGTGCCAAGGATTCATATAATCCCGTATGTCATTCCCTTTGTCCTTCGGTATGTTACTTGCCCGAGATTCGATCGTCAGTATCCGCATACCTATTTCAATCTCATTTACCGGCAAGTCTCTTTACTTGTTCCGTAATACAAGATCCCGCAACTTACACTAAGTCACATTGCTTGCAAGGCTTGTGTGTGATGTAGTATTACCGAGTGGGCCCCGAGATACCTCTCCGTCACACGGAGTGACAAATCCCAGTCTTGATCCATACTAACTCAACGAACACCTTCGGAGATACCTGTAGAGCATCTTTATAGTCACCCAGTTACGTTGCGACGTTTGATACACACAAAGCATTCCTCCGGTGTCAGTGAGTTATATGATCTCATGGTCATAGGAACAAATACTTGATACGCAGAAAACAATAGCAAAAAAATGACACGATCAACATGCTACGTCTATTAGTTTGGGTCTAGTCCATCACATGATTCTCCTAATGATGTGATCCTGTTATCAAGTGACAACACTTGCCTATGGTCAGGAAACCTTGACCATCTTTGATCAACGAGCTAGTCAACTAGAGGCTTACTAGGGACAGTGTTTTGTCTATGTATCCACACATGCACTGTGTTTCCAATTAATACAATTATAGCATGGATAATAAACGATTATCATGAACAAAGAAATATAATAATAACTAATTTATTATTGTCTCTAGGGCATATTTCCAACATGAATCTCTTAAGAGTCACTTTTTTGTTGAACTGATGTACACTTGCCCTAAAGAGTCATGCTCAGCTATATGGTCGACCTGATGATCGAATCTCCTCGGATATATTATTTATTTGAACTGATATGCGGTAGCCCCTCAGATTAAGGACATGTTAGAAAGCTAGGGATCAATATCTTGAACTTGAAAATTGGCTTACTGTTATAACTTAAATGCGGAACTAATAGCCCTTGAGACCGAGGACAGACTAGAAGGCACGCCCGAGGATCAAAATATTCTTATCCGTGATACTTTGTCGTTTGAAGATTCACGGCTGCAATGCCCCTTTCTCAACCTCGATCAAAAAATAAGTCCTACCTTCTGTATTGAGGTTAGAAGTGTCATGAGCTCCAAAACAGCTTATGTGAAAACACTGCTTGAGGTAAATGCCAAGTCCTTTTTGTAGCAAATTGTTTTGGTCTTAAAATTAATTTTCATGCTTCCATTTTGCCTCAACTTTTCTGTTTGAGTCATGTATTGTGCCGGCAAGCCTTTGGACTTAACACCTCAACAACTGATCAGGTGAACCTCGACTGCAACAAAAAAGCACCCCCGTTAGCAATACATGTGAAGTAATGCTGTATTAACGAAACTTGGAGTATGGAGACCGAGCTTGACCAAGACAAAACTAAAAAAACTCATAAGAGGTAAAACTTGGCAACCAACTAAGGAAGAAAACCATTTGGCCGGTCAACGACAAAAAATAAATGAAGATGTGGCAGTCCCCCCGGTTCGATCTAGAGGATCATTAGATCGACTTGCGAGATAGCCGAGTTCGGGAAATTATTCAAACTAAACAAAATTGAACAAATGTTATATTAACGAGCCCATGACTTGGGGCAAACCATCTTTATTCAAATAAAAAGTGTCCGATCTAACTAAACTAAATACAGAATTTATGCTCCATGCATTGTTGAAATGGTCCGAGCTCACGATAGGGCGAGCTCTCCCCATCCTTAGCGTTCCGGGTGTTGCAGAGCTAACACGTGCTTGCACACACGACGGTCATGGGATAACTCATCTGCATGTCAACGTGGCGGTCGCTCGCGAGTGCATCGTCCCAACCTGATTCGCTCATTGACTTGTCAATAGTTGACTTTTGAAAAAATATCATAAATTTAGAAAAAGTTCATAAATTTGAAAGAGTGCACGAGTTAAAAAAAGTTAATGAATAAGAAGTCGTCGATTTTTTTAAAAAGTTCACGAATTTGGAAAAATAATCACGGGGTTTGCAGAAAGTTCATCATTTTTAAAAAAAATCACGATTTCGAACAAAGTCACAAATTGGAAAAAAGTTCATGAATTTAAAAAAATCACAAATTTAAAAAGAACTTTGCTATTTCTGAAATAAAAACTTGTGAATTCGAAATTCATGAAATTTTAAAAAGTTCACATGTTTTGAATAGAGTTTGCGCATTTAGAAAAATAAAAGAAAAAAAACCCAATAAAAACTGTTCATAAACCAAACTAGATAAAACCGGCCGAAAGCATTTAAAAGCTTCACACAACCGTCTTGAAGTTTCCAAAGAACGGTTGGTGTAAAGAATCGTTCATAAACAGAAAACGACAACATTATGTGGGCCGACCCATTAACTCTATTGCGCCAATTGCAAATAGCGCTATAAGTGTCTCATCGAGCAGGCGTGAGGGTTTCTCGTGCCACTGTCGCTGCTTCCATTTGAGAAATCATGGCGTTGAGAGATAAGGGGACCTTGCATCTTCAAGACCTTTATGTTCTTTGTCAATGTCTGATAATCATCATAGTTTTATGAGAATAAATTTTGTCTCCTTTTTTTGGTGGTGTCATGAAATTAGAGAGTTTTTTGTCCTCGCAGATCCGATTATTCGGATCTGATGAGTTTATATTGTTGTGTTAAGCATTTTTGTTTGTTTGATTCTTTATGAAGGTGAAATCTTTCATCGGTAGCATGATGAAGATATAATGATTTGATGACATGCATTTCTGAGGGATCATCTTCGACCCAAATACGTTCATCGATCAAGGCTTCCTATCTTTTTGGACGGGCCACTCAAGATGCTTTCAAAAACCATTATTCGTAATGTTCGTGCGGGTGAAAGAGTGACGACATCGTTGCTCCAGTCCAATTACAACCTTTTTATTGAAGTCTTTGGAGTATTTCTTCGAGCAGAGATTGACACCGCGAAGAAGGTGTTTTTAAGAGATTTCATTGTAATTCAAAGTCATATGAGTTAGTTTATCATTTTGGATCTTAGGTCCAAATCAGTGTACTTGTAATTGCTATGAGTATGAATAAAGTTACACACACACACACACACACACATATATATATATATATATATATATATATATATATATATATATATATATATATATATATATTGCAGCGGGCGCCGAATAGGGGTTTAGCTATATTTACCGCAGAGAGCGTTAAGTAGCAAAGATCACAGACGCACGCTGGGTCGAAAATGGGTTTCCTATTGAGCCCATCCAGGTCTCTAGGCCCACCTAGAGCTTACAGAGAGAGCCCATCTCCTGACCCTAAAGTACCTCAAGCGCGGGAAACCCAAATCCTCCCTCCTCCTTCCCCCAAATCCCCCATTCCTCCACGGCTCCGCCTCCCCTCCCCTCTCCAAACCCAAAACCCTAGGACCTTTTCCATTCCGCTGCCTCGCGGAGCCTGGCCACCATGAGCGCCCCCATGGAGATCTCCTTCGACCCCCACCCTTCTCATCCCGCCCTGCCCGCCTTCCCCTCCAGCCCACCCCTGGAGCCTGCAGCCGCCGCCACCCCTCCCGCGGCCCCGTCCTCGTCGCAGCCGACGGCGGAGGCCGTAGCTGCGCCCACCCCGCCAGACGACAAGGTCCTCGTGTCAGGTAGGCGCCGCGACGCGCACGCGTTTCCGGCCTCTTCCTAGCGCCGCATGACTAAACCGTGCTCTGCGAATGCCCGATTTGGTTTCGCCGGGGTTGATTTTTTCCTTTTGTGCTTGCAGTTGAGGTGCTGCTGCACGCCTCGAGTACGGCTCGCGCCGAGGACGTCCGAGCAGCGGTGGAGAGGTAGGTGCTGTTCGGATTGAACTTTGTTTCGGGCTTATTTTACTGTTATTTGGATGCTTGATGACACGTGGATGCACGAGCTGCTAAATGCGGGTTGGGTCAGATATAGTTTGGCACCGGAAAAATGGAAATGTGCCATGGTTCTAGGGAACTTGGTCAACAATCTTCCTGTGATTTAGCAGTGGAGTTTGCTGGGTATGTTTTAATAGGAATTAACAGGCATTTTTGTTCACTAGTCGCTCATGATGCAGCATATTCGAGATCGACGTGGCAACTAGTAAAGTTAGGAGTGCTAAATTGTTTGTAATAAGTAATTAGGCATTGCAGGGTGATTAGCATTTTAGAGAAAAACATCAGCTAGTGTTATAACAGATTAGCAACTAGGTGGGGATTTCTGCCGTGCAACATGGATATAAGCTGATCATTTCAAAACTTACTGCGTCCATCATTTGCTTGTATACAAAGGATGGAGAAAGCAGTAAATGAAGTTAAAAAATCGTATCATCTGTAGTGTTCTGTTCAGAAAAGATTACCGGAAACAGCTATAAGCCAATCATTTAAAAAAAATATCACGTTCAACTGTTCATCATTGCTTATTGATAGGCTGGATAACTCACCAAAGCAATGCCAGAAATCTTATCACGCTTCTTTCATATTAAAGTGGTAATCAGATCTGAGGCCATGGAATTGACATAGTTTCTTGTAGACAGCTTCTGGGTTTAAGCTCACAGCATACATATTGAATTTGCGCAGATATCTTCTTGTGCAGGACATTAATGTTTGTTATTGCTCATCAACATTTACAAGTTATTTTCTTATCAGGATGTTAGAATCTCGAAGTTTAAGCTATGTTGATGGTCCTGTCCAGATACCTCCTGACAATTCATTTCTTGTCGAACATGTTAAAAGGATCCAAATATGTGACACTGGTACGATGTTTCACTTAGGCTGGAAAGTGTGCTTTCTTGATCTCAGTTATCTATGTACCTCTTCCTGAATGCCTGCTTTTCATGTAGATGAGCTGATTGAGAACCACAAAATCCTGTTGTTTTGGCAAGTCAAACCTGACGTTCATGTGTTCCGGGTATGCATTTAAATGTTTTCTGCCTAAATCACTTCAATCTTTGCTGCTTAAATCTCCTCTAGTTCCTTTTAAAACACAGAAAGTCTTTGGGTATGTTTACATGCTATTGCCGGCTATCTTTCTTCTTTAATCAGTTGCATGTTGAAATCGTTTCATCTTCACATCATAAGATATCTTCGTAATGCTGCTGAGGTGCTGGTGTTTTGTTGTTTTCACTTAAAATTTCACACTTGTTTTCTCTTGAAACAACCGGTATTTTCTAAATTAGTCTACTGACCTCTTTCCAAGAGATAGATTGCTTTATGTCATGTATTCTAGTGAAGATCTGGTTCAAATTTATCGTACACCTCAAGGCTCAAGCTGATCTGGTTATCTTGCAGTTGAATGAAGATGGTCCAGGTGAAGAACCAAGTGAAGATGACACTCTCTCTAGCTTCGATGAGTGGGCTCTACCTGCCAAAGAATTTGATGGATTATGGGAAAGGTTTGGTTTGATCTCAGTATCCTTGACCAGTACAATTTCTGTGTTTTTTATTCTGTTGATGATTGCGTATGTGCTTGCAGCTTACTATATGAGGTGGGTCTCAAGCAGAGGTTGCTGAGATACGCTGCTAGTGCTTTGCTATTTACTGAAAGAGGTGTAGACCCATGCCTTGTTTCATGGAACAGGTAAGCATCTTTCACATTGTTAATCACTTGGAGGCTTCACATGCCATCAGAAGTATTACCTTCGTTATGAACTATAAGATGTTTTGGATATTTCAATATGGACTACATACGGACTGAAATTAGTGAACAGACACACTAAAACAGTAAAACACGTCTATAATTCTATATACTACAAAGCATGGACAGGGCAGAAGTTGCCGAATCCCCGTGCTGATACGGCCAGACACGGGGATACGCTCGGACACGCGGGGATACACGTATCCCGCCGTATTTCCTGAATTACGAATTAAAAAAAGAAAAGAAAAGGGAGGACATGGCTGGGACACGTAGGGGACACGTGAGGGGCTCGATTAATCCATCGGTCGGAGCAGCACCCTCCTCCGACTTCAGGCAGCGCTGGATCTGGAGCACCCTCCCGCCGCCGTGCTGCTGCTGTGCCTCCACTGCTGTGCTTCGCTCCCGCCGTTGCTGCTGCTGCTGCAGCGGCAAGAGGAGCACGCTGGGAGGAGGGGGGTGGCGAGAGGTGCTGCGGGGGAGTTGAGAGATCCATCGCTGCGAGGAGGGGCAATGGCAAGAGAGTGGTGGCTTGGTCAAAAGCATTAGGGCAGAGAGAGATAGGGCTTGAGTTTTGACGGTGCAGATTGATCTGTGGCATGCACTAGCTGGGCTGGCCCAACTACTAATATCCTCTCTGGGCTTATGTTAAGAGAGTTACTGCTGAATGGGGCTATCTTTTGTTAATTTTTTCCTCTTTACCTCTATATTACATGGTATTATTTATTTATTTATATATATATATTTGACTTGTTCCCAATGGGCTGTTTTTGGATAATGCCGTATCCCGTGTCCCCATATGCGTGTCACCGTGTCTGTGTCCCGTGCTTTTTAGTCTATATACATCTGATTCAGAAAAACATAGAACACTTTATAATTCGTAAAGGGGGGAGGGGGAGTAGTATATTTTGATTTTACTTTCCATAAAGTTGGTCATTACTGCCATGTAACCTTAGGGTACCTTTTAGTGTAATTGGGTTTGCAGTTAGCTGCTGAAACCTTTCAATGACGTTCATGAGTACTTCCTGAAATTGGAATTGGAAAGTGGACCATTGTCTCCTTCCTCTTCTTCAGTTCTTCTTTGAGTCCATTGATGGATATTGTTTGTTGGGATACTTAATCAAGGTGAGTGTGCAAATATTGCAAAAAGGAATTGCAGCTTAATTGTCAAGGGATACTCAATAGATAATTTGGATGCAAAAGCCTGAGCTTCGTTAAACTGGACTACTTACCTTAATACCCATGCAAATGTGCACTTTCAATTATATAAATTATTCTCTAGGAATATATGATTCATTTTGTTTTGTATTTTTAGTTTATGTACTTTTTTACATATAATTGCAGGATTGTACTTTTGCATGGTCCACCTGGAACAGGAAAGACTTCATTGTGTAAAGCACTAGCTCAGAAGCTTTCTATTCGTTTCAATTCAAGGTTCTTGCTTAATGATATTAATGTCTATTTTTTTTAATAAATAATGTGTTATTAATTACTGTCTTTTTTTCACCAGGTATTCTATGTGCCAACTAATTGAAGTCAATGCCCATTCATTGTTCAGCAAGTGGTTTTCTGAAAGTGGGAAACTGGTATGCCCTTTTGTGCACATATTAGTAATATTATCATGTATACGTTCATGCTGAAATCACATCATCAGCTCGTGGTAATTGAGTTACACTATGTTTTTTGCACCATTTTGCATGATCTGGAAAATTTACCATTATATGATACATTTTGTTGTATGTAGTTAGTTTAGCCCACTAAAATTGTCCATTGGAGATAAATCTTCATTTCCATCTTACATTGTACATACTATAATTTGTCCTTTCAGGTAGCCAAACTTTTCCAGAAGATTCAGGAGATGGTGGAGGAAGAAAGCAACCTGGTATTTGTATTGATCGGTATGTTTATGACAAAACTGGTGAAATGACTAGATGTTCAATCTCCGTATGATCTGACCAGCTCAATCCATGCCTTGTTCATCTTATCTATGCGTTGTTAAAAGGAATTCTCATTCCATTGTGTTTTTTAGTTTCAGAAATGCCTCAATACTGATAAAATACTGAACCACATTGAGCTACATGACATATGGGCAGATAAGTAAGACAGCAAATTATTTGTCCTTTTTATGAATAGAGAGAACAAAGATCATAAAATGTTTTTTAAATCGAAACATACACAATTTAATTCCCTAGGCATCATCTCCTAATTGCCGACTAGTGAAACGCATTGTGGCACTCCTATAGAATTTTAACTATACTTCAAGATCTTAGATAATTTTGATTTGCGGCATGCTGTATATCTGAACCCTTAATGTTATCTATGGCGTTTATGCATTATAATACGTGATATTGCAGATGAAGTTGAAAGCCTTGCTGCTGCCAGGCAGGCTGCCATATCTGGCTCTGAGCCTTCAGACTCCATTAGGGTAATGTTTACATCAGTTTTCCTTTGCCATAGACTACGTCCGTCTCAAAATATAATACGTTTTTGTAGGCTAATAGCCTACAAAAACGTATTATATTTTGAGACGGAGGCAGTACCTTTTATCAGGTTATGTTTACAGTCTTCTTCCATTCTGTAACTTTCAGGTGGTAAATGCCTTGCTAACGCAAATGGACAAACTGAAGGCTTGGCCAAATGTTATCATTTTGACAACATCAAATATCACTACAGCTATCGGTATTGATTTCCCCCCTTTTGAGTTTTTCCTTTTATGACCTGATGGCCCATTGTGTCATTCTGTGTGCATGGTTGCCACATCTTTTGCATGGTTATCTGTGCGTTTGGAACAACGGTGCTGTTTATGATCAACATCTGGACAAATTTGGACATTTAGTATGTGTTTTAGTTGGTCAAGTGAATCACCGCAGTGAGGGGAAGATCAATTGCATAATAAGAAGTTCATGTTTGTGGGGCTGCCCATGTTATAACATCACTTTTCCTACTTTTCCGAAGTAACTAATGCTACATTATTGATACATTTGAATTTAGATAATCATGTTGCCATCGACAATGAGATATCAACTGTGCTCAGTACTGATATCTCTTGGGCTAACAAAATTGCCTAACTGTGGACATTCATTCGATTTTCGATGACTGTTAACGAGAACAGCCTGTAGCTGTCTAAAACATCGTGTAGACATGTATGGAGTCCTAAAATAAATAAATTCTAACTCGTATGTAGTTTGCAGATATTGCATTTGTTGACAGGGCAGATATCAAGGCATACGTCGGCCCCCCTACTCTTCAAGCACGCTATGAGATTTTGAGGTCGTGCATAGATGAACTCTTCCGAGTAGGAATTCTTAAATATCCTCAGGTATTTGTTCCTTTTTGCCAACTTGGTCGCTGTAATGCCACCTTTTTAAATTAAATGAACATCACTATAAGGTTGCTCAGAACTGCTTTGCGCATGGGGCACCTTTTCTGAGCAAAACTATATTTGGGATCTCAAAGGATTTGTTTGTTTGAACTGCTGTATAGAATTTCCAGCTTTCTTGCAATCTTTAAAGGATTATTCCTCTGCGAATGTAGGGTGGTGATTTGCCTTGTATTCTGAGTTATTCAACCCTGAAGGAGAAGTTGCACTGTCCTGAGGCTACAGAACCCCATACACTTCATCTCTCCAAACTACTGCATGAAGGTGCAGAACTGTGTGACGTAAGTAATGAAGTTCACAGTTACCTTACTTTCTTTAACGCTGTAGGTTAAGTGTTCTTCTGTAATCCAGCCCAACAGGCTTATGGTGGTGATTTTTTTTTTACATTCTCCCACAGGGATTGAGCGGAAGATCATTGAGAAAACTCCCTTTCCTGGCCCACGCTTCCGTTCCCAACCCTTCATGCTGTGATGCTACTTCTTTCATGCACACGCTGATACAGACCGCGCGGAGGGAGCTCTTGGAATCACGCGGCTGATTCCTCGTGGATTGCTTGGAAGAGCAAGGGGCTAACAGTTCGATACAAGTACCATGTTGCCGATATGATGCATAGTTTGAGCTCGAAGACTGGTGTTCTGAGATAAAAGCAAATCCATTCCATCTCTGAGATATAGGTGCCGTTGCTGTTGCATTACTGTTGGTTCGCTTCTAAATTGTTACGGTAGGATGCACCTCACCTTGAGGGCAGCTGTGACTTTTTTTGCGGTGAAGTTAATGCAATACATTGGTCACTTGATCAGATCCTTTTCTGGTAATTGGAACTTGAAATGGCAGCGTTTGTGTGTGTTACGAAGTAGATTTGTTTTCACTTATTACCGGTTTCACATGTCTCTGCAAGATGGAAATTTAGAAGTTGTCTGGACTGTTTGGCTCGGCGTCAGCTTTTCAGGCTCACAGGAAGCTGAAACTAACATGCGACGCATAACCATGTGCATTCCTTGCTAAGGCCAACTCTAGCGCGCGACCTCATCCTGTCCGACTGCGCTCGTTTGAGGCAAAATAGACATATCAAACGGCCTAGCGTGCGGGTGCAAACGGACTTTTGTCCGTTTTGACCCATCCTCGGCCAAGTTTGAGCCGTCTTTGGGATGAAATGGACATCACACGGACAGACCGGACGTGCGTGTTTGTCCTCCCTTGACCCACCTGTCGGTGGCACAAGCATTCCTTTTTCTATCCCTCACTCTACCCCCACCCTCACCCATCGAGCCCTCCAGACGCACCGCCCGCCACCCTTGTCCCTCGTCGTCGCCACCGCCACTACCAGTTCAGCTCGGACGCGCGCTCGCCCCAAACCTTCGCAGGCGCTCGGATTTGGAGCGGATCCGGCCGGAATTGGGGCTCGCCAGGTTGCGGGGAGGCTACGCCGTGCCATGGACTGGCCGGACACCGGGCCAGGACCTCCCGGCAAGGCCGTAATGCCGCATGCAGGTACTGACTCCTCCTTTAGCCGTTCGGATCTACGTCGTCGGTGGTTAGCAGGCAGATACAAGAACGACGGGAGGCCGGGACGGTGCTAGCCCAAAGGCTCGTCGGCGCACCGTTGCCACTTATTAAGTGGGACGACTGCCCAAGGAAGTTCCAGCGTTGCATGTCTACAACGCCGGAACATCCTGGATGGGTTTTTTTTTCTCGAATATGCAATAGAGCGTATCATTTCATTGATAGAAGGAGAGAATTACAAGTGCTAAACGAAGCCACACATTTGGTGGCTAGGTCAGCAATACATTACACGAGCAGCAACAAGGTTCAGGGCGGTTCGAAAAATGAAAACACGGAGCCCCTTAGCACCTGCCATCGCCCAAAACCTAGCCTCGGCAAGGGCGGCCTTGGAGACCTCGGCAGTGGAGGGGGTAGCGTTGTCGAAGATACAAGCGTTCCTGTGCTTCCAGAGGGTCCAAGCCACGATGATTCCGAGCAAAGCAGTGCCCTTGCGAAGAGAGGGCGGGGCAGACGTAGTAGCCTCCTACCACCAGTCGAAGAAAGACTCATGCCCGATGGGCATGGTAGCGGTGAACCTAAGCTTGGAGAAGATGTCATGCCAGACCGTGCGGGAGAAGGGGCAGCCGATCAGGAGATGTTGCATGGACTCGGGGACTTGGTCGCAGAGCACGCACGCAGGGGAATGCGGAAGGCCGTGGCATGCCAGTCTCTCACTTGTCCAGCACCGGTCGTGCAAGGCGAGCCACATGAAGAACTTGACACCGAGGGGAGCCCAAGTCTTCCACGTGAGAGCATCATGCGGTGAACTGGTGGAGCCAAGGAAGAGTGCGTCATAGAAGGACTTGGCGGAGTAGAGGCCATTGGCAGTCCAACGCCAACGTAGATTGTCAGGGTGGTCCGCAAGAGTGATGAGGCGCACGCGCCGCCAAAGCTCAATGTACTGTACCGTGGCAAGGGGTCCCAAAGCGCACGCGATGTCCTGAACCCAAGTCCGGTCTGCGAGACCATCAACAACCAGGCGAGTCCTGCGGTGTCGCTTTGGCACCATGGCGTAGATTGCGGGTGCGATTTCGGCAACAGATTGCCCATGGATCTAGTGGTCCGTCCAAAATTTGCACGAGCGCCCGTCGGCAAGCTCCCACTGCGTAGAGGCACGGAAGATGGTCAGGACCTCAGGGTCGGAGGGGATAGATAGGTGGCTCCAGGGACGCAACTGATCCGTGCGTTGCAGCCATAGCCAGCGGGTGCGGAGGGAGATCCAGTGCGCCGCAAGCCCCGGACGCCCAACCCGCCAAGCTCGAGGGGCATGCAGACACGACGCCAATTAACTGCGCAGTGACCCGCTGTAGAATCTGTCCTCCCGTGCCATAAGAAGTCGCGGATGACACGGTTAACCAACTTAAGGATGTGGGCATTGAGGATGATGGCCGCGAGTAGGTGCCCGGGCATGGCGCACAACACATGCCGAACCAGGGAAAGCCGCTCGCCTCTGGCCAACAGGGATGCCCGCCAGGTGGATAGCTTCTTGCGGATCCATTCCACGAGCGGTAGAAGATGAGAAGAATGGATTCTTTGAATTGACAGCGGCAACCCAAGGTAGGTAATGGGGAACGGCTTGACCGGGCACTCCAGCCCATGTGCGATGGTCATCTCATGCGCGGGAGAGCATTGGATGGGGGTAGCAGAGCACTTGCGAAAATTAGTATGGAGGCCGGAGGCGGCGCCGAACATGCGCAGAAGCTCTCGGAGCGCGGCGAGATCTTGTCTATCCGGGTGGCAGAAAATCACCACATCGTTCGCGTATAGCGAGACGCTGGAGGCCATGTGGGTGGGGGTAAGCCGATGCAGAATCCCGACATGGATCGCGTGCAGGATGAGGGAGTTAAGCATGTCCATGACGAGAACGAACAACATGGGCGACACCGAGTCGCCCTGGCGAAGCCCCTTGGCATGGATGATCGGGGGGGGGGGGGGGGCTGGCGATCCGTTGATGAGGACTCGAGTGCTTGCGGTAGACATCAAAATTGTGATCCACTCACACCAACGGGGGCCTAAACCGCAATGTCTTAGGACTTGGAGCAGAAAAGGCCATGAAACCGAGTCGAAAGCCCGGGCGATGTCGAGCTTCAGGAGCACACGAGGGAGCTTGCAGCTGTGGAGGTGCTTGGCTATCTGTTGGACCAGAAGAAAATTGTCGTGGATGCATCTGTCGGCGATGAAAGCACTTTGGTTGACGGAGACAATGTCGGGGAGCCTCGGAGCGAGCCGGAGAGAAAGCACCTTGGTGAACAGCTTATCCAAGAGGTGAATAAAACTGATCGGCCTGTAGTCGGTGAGGGAGGAGGCGTCCTGCTTCTTGGGCAGCAATGTGATAAGTGCTATCCCACAGACAACAGCGCCAGAAGTTGACACGTTGACAGAGGCTGGGCTTGCGTTGGTTCTTCCCTTGAAGAGGAAAGGGTGATGCAGCACAGGAGCAGTAAGTATTTCCCTCAATTTGAGAACCAAGGTATCGATCCAGAAGGAGGGTCTCGTCAAGTCCAGAGTACGTGCGCAAACACAAATAAGCTTGCACCCAATGCTTCAAAGGGGTTGTCAATCCCTTCAAGATTGTTTGCAAAGTGAGATCTGAAGGCGGAAAGTGTAACGAAGTAAAAAGTGTAAGGCTGAAAATATGGTGTGGAGTAGACACTGGGGGCCATAGTGTTCACTAGAGGCTTCTCTCAAAATAGCAAGTATCACGATGGGTGAACAAATTACTGTCAAGCAATTGATAGAACCACACAAAGTTATGACGATATCTAAGGCAATGATCATGCATATAGGCATCACGTACGAGACAAGTAGATCGATACTTTCTGCATCTACTACTATTACTCCACACATCGACCGCTATCCAACATGCATCTAGTGTATTGAGTTCATGATGAACAGAGTAATGCTTTAAGCAAGATGACATGATGTAGAGGGATAATCTCAAACCAATGATGAAAACCCCATCTTTTTACCCTTGATGGCAACAACACGATGCGTGCCTCGCTACCCCTTCTGTCACTGGGTGAGGTCACCGCAGGGTATGAACCCAAAACCAAGCACTTCTCCCATTGCAAGAATCATAGATCTAGCTGGCCAGACAAAACCCACAACTCGAAGAGAATTACAAGGATATGAAATCATGCATAAGAGAGATCAGAAGAAACTGAAATAAGATTCATAGATAGTCTGATCATAAATCCACAATTCATCGGATCTCGACAAACACACCGCAAAAGAAGATTACATCGGATAGATCTCCATGAAGATCATGGAGAACTTTGTATTGAAGATCCAAGAGAGAGAAGAAGCCATCTAGTTACTAGCTATGGACCCGTAGGTCTATGGTGAACTACTCACGCATCATCAGAGAGGTCATGGTGTTGATGGAGGAGCCCTCCGTATCCGAATCCCCCCTCCGGCAGGGCACCAGGACGTGCCCTAGATGGGATCTTGCGGAGACAGAAGCTTGCGGCGGCGGAAAAGTAATTGCGATCGTCTCTTGATTTTTCCTGGAATTTATGGGATTATATAGGCGAAAGATCTAGGTCAGGGGACCTCCAGGGGGCCCACAAGCCTGGATGGCGCGCCCCCCGGCCGCGGGGTGGGGGCTTGTGGGGCCCTTGGGGCTCTTCTGGCTTGGCTCCCAAGTTCTCCGATCTTCTTCCGTTCCAAAAAAAAATCTTTTCGAGGATTTTCTTCCGTTTGGACTCCATTTCAAAATCTCCTCTGAAAGGGATAAAAAACATGGAAAAAACAGGAACTGGCACTTGGCAGTGAGTTAATAAGTTAGTCCCAAAAAATAAATAAAGGCATGCAAAACATCCAAAGTTTGACAAGATAATAGCATGAAACCATAAAAAATTATAGATACGTTGGAGACGTATCAATAAGTGCCTCGTTGAGCTTCCCAAAACCCCTGCCATTCAGCGCATATATCTTGTCAAAGGCTTCGCAAAAGTCCTTCTTGATCACCGGCCATGCGGAGCACAAGAACTCGGCGGTAAATCCATCCGGCCCGGGCGCTTTCCCATGGGGCAGCGATTTGATAGCAGTCCAGAGCTCATCCTCGGAGAAAGGTGCGTCGAGCTCAGAGAGGTCTGAGGTGCTGATGCCGAGCATGTGGAGATCAAGCATGAAATCACGGTCGTCCACCGAGCCGAGCAGGCGCGAGAAGTGAGTGTGGTCCGCCTCGGCCATGGCCGCATTGTTGGAGAGGAGCCTCCCATCCTGCTGCAGCCCAAGGATCCTGTTCTTGTGTAGGCGTCGAGAAGCATGGATTCTAAGGAAGGCCGAGCTGGTCTCACCCTTACGCAGCCAGGAGAATCTTGATTGCTGGCGCGAGATCGTCCGCTCGAGCGATGCGAGACCAAGGTAGGTGCACTTGAGACGGCGGCAAAACCAGGTCTCGGTGGTGGAAAGCGGGCGCCGGTCTTGAGCCTCGTCAAGACGCGCAATGAGTTCGCGCGCAACGGTAATATGAAGCGAGATGCCTGAAAGGCGCTTGGTTCCCCAACTCCGTAAGCAACGAGCCATGGCCTTAAGGAGGGCGTAGATGCGCCTGAATGGGCCGGGGTCAGGGTGAATGGAATTCCAAGCGTTGTCAACCACGTCCAAGTAGCCATCAAGCTTCGGCCAAAAACGCTCAAAGTGGAAGCGTTTGGCGATGTTGCAGTGAGCCGCGCAGTCGACGAAGGGGGGACAATGGTCCGAGGCTGTCGAGGAGAGACAGCGGAGTAGGCATGCGGGCTGCATCACGTCCCAACTGGAGGTGTAGAGAACTCGATCATTACGAACCAAAGTGAGGTTGTCTTGCTCGTTAGACCAAGTGTAGCGGCGACCATGTAGGTAGATGTCACGTAGCTCCAACTCAGAGATGAAGCGACGGAAACGGCTCATGGTCCTGTGGTTGAGGCGATTTTTATTCTTGTCCACAACACAAGTGATCATGTTAAAGTCGCCCCCGATAAGCCACGGGCCCATGCAGGTGTCTCTGAAATCTTACAGTTCACCGAGGAAAGCGATCTTCTCAGCGTCCCCTTGCGGGCCATAGACTGTGGTCAGCCACCAATGCTGATCCCCCACAAGGGGGGAAACGAGTGCCAAAACTGTTGGAAATATGCCCTAGAGGCAATAATAAATTAGTTATTATTATATTTCCTTGTTCATTATAATCGTTTATTATCCATTCTAGAATTGTATTGATTGAAAACTCAAATACATGTGTGGATACATAGACAACACACTGTCCCTAGTGAGCCTCTAGTTGACTAGTTCGTTGATCAAAGATGGTCAACGTTTCCCGGCCATAGGCAAGTGTTGTCACTTGATAACGACATCACATCATTAGGAGAATCATGTGATGGACAAGACCCAAACTATGAACGTAGCATATTGATCGTGTCGTTTTATTGCTATTGTTTTCTGCGTATCAAGTATTTGTTCCTGTGACCATGAGTTCATATAACTCACTGGCACCGGAGGAATACCTTGTGTGCATCAAACGTCGCAACGTAACTGGGTGACTATAAAGGTGCTCTACAGGTATCTCCGAAGGTGTCCGTTGAGTTAGTATGGATCCAGATTGGGATTTGTCACTCCGTGTGACAGAGAGGTATCTCGGGGCCCACTCGGTAATACAACATCACACACAAGCCTTGCAAGCAATGTGACTAAGTGTAAGTCATGGGATCTTGTATTACGGAACGAGTAAAGAGACTTGCCGGTAACGAGATTGAAATAGGTATGCGGATACCGACGATCAAATCTCGGACAAGTAACATACCGAAGGACAAAGGGAATGACATACGGGATTATATGAATCCTTGACACTGAGGTTCAACCGATAAGATCTTCGGAGAATATGTAGGATCCAATATGGGCATCCAGGTCCTGCTATTGGATATTGACCGAGGAGTGTCTCGGGTCATGTCTACATAGTTCTCGAACCCGCAGGGTCTGCACACTCAAGGTTCGGTGACGTTTCGGTATAGTTGAGTTATAGGTGTTGGTAACCGAAAGTTGTTCGGAGTCCCAGATGAGATCCAGGACATCACGAGGAGCTCCGGAGGTAAAGATTGATATATAGGAAGTCCTGTTTTGGTCACCGGAAAAGTTTTGGGCTCATCGGTAGTGTACCGGGAGTGCCGGAAGGGGTGTGGGGGACCATCGGGAGGGGTGTCACGCCCCAAGGGGTCTCATGGGCTATGGGAAGAGATAAACCAGCCCCTAGTGGGCTGGAATAAGTTCCCACTAAGGCCCAGAAGGTTTGAGAAGGAAAAAACACAAGGTGGAAAGAGTTTCCAAGTGGGAAGGTGGAATCCTACTCTAAGTAGGATTGGATTAGGACTCCCCCACCTCCAATTTCGGCCAAACCTTGAGGGTTTGAGGCTGCCTCCTCCCCTCCCTCCCTCTTATATATACTAGAGGTATTGAGGGGTTTTGAGACACAACTTTGCCACGTGCTGCTCGACCCTATACCACGCAGTTTTTCCTCTAGATCGTATTTCTATGGAGCTTAGGTGAAGCCTTGCCGGAGTAGATCATCCACACCACCGGCGCGCCGTCACGCTGCCGGAGAACTCTTCTACCTCTCCGCCCCCTCTTGCTGGATCAAGAAGGTGGAGATCGTCATCGAGCTGTACGTGTGCTTAACGCGGAGGTGGCGTCCGTCCGGCACTAGATCGGGAAGGATCGTGATGAAGTTCGCGGGACGGATCGTGATGAAGTTCGCGGGACGGATCGTGATGAAGTTCGCGGGATGGATCATGATGAGATAGTACGACTACATCAATCTGAATCGCGAAAACGTTCCACTACATCAACCACGTTATATACGCTTCCTGCTGTGCGATCTACAAGGGTACGTAGATCCAAATCTCCTCTCGTAGATGGACATCACCATGATAGGTCTTCGTGTGCGTAGGATTTTTTTTGTTTCCCATGCAACGTTCCCCAACAGTGGCATCATGAGCTAGGCTCATGCGTAGATGTTATCTCGAGTAGAGCACAAAGGGTTTTGTGGACGGTGATGTTCGATTTGCTGCCCTCCTTAGTCTTTTCTCGATTCAGCGGTATTGTTGGATTGAAGCGGCCCGGACCGACATTATTCGTACGCTTACGAAAGACTGGTTTCATCGATTGACATGCAACCTCGTTGCATAAAGATGACTAGCGGGTGTCGGTTTCTTCAACTTTAGTTGAATTGGTTTTGACCGAGGCAGTCCTTGGAGAGGTTAAATAGCAAATTGCACATCTCCGTTGTGTTGCGTAAGTAAGATGCGATCTACTAGATACCCATAGCAGCCACGTAAAACATGAAACAACAAATTAGAGGGCGTCTAACTTGTTTTTGCAGGGTATGCTTGTGATATGATATGGCCAATGACGTGATGTGATATATTGGATGCATGAGATGGTCATGTTGTAATAGTTAATATCAACTTGCACGTCGATGGTACGGCAACCGGCAGGAGCCATAGGGTTGTCTTTAAACTAATGTTTGTGTTTGCAGACGCGTTTACTATATTGCTAGGACGTAGTTTTAGTAGTAATAGCATAAGTAGCACAACAACCTCGATGGCAACACGTTGATGGAGATCATGATGATGGAGATCATGGTGTGGCGCCGGTGACAAGAAGATCGTGCCGGTGCTTTGGTGATGGAGATCAAGAAGCACATGATGATGGCCATATCATGTCACTTATGAATTGCATGTGATGTTAATCCTTTTATGCACCTTATTTTGCTCAGAACGACGGTAGCATTATGAGGTGATCTCTCACTAAAATTTCAAGACGAAATTGTGTTCTCCCCGACTGTGCACTATTGCTACAGTTCGTCGTTTCGAGACACCACGTGATGATCGGGTGTGATGGACTCAACGTTCACATACAACGGGTGCAAAACAGTTGCACACGCGGAACACTCGGGTTAAACTTGACGAGCCTAGCATGTGCATACATGGCCTCGGAACACAAGAGACCGAAAGGTCGAGCATGAATTGTATAGTTGATATGATTAGCATAGAGATGCTTACAACTGAAACTATTCTCGACTCATGTGATGAACGGACTTGAGATAGTGGATTTGGATCATGTACCACTCAAATGACTAGAGAGATGTACTTTTTGAGTGGGAGTTCTTAAGTAATATGATTAATTGAACTAATTATCATGAACATAGTCTAATGGTCTTTGCGAATTACGATGTAGCTTGTGCTATAGCTCTACTGTTTTATATGTTCCTAGAGAAAATTTAGTTGATAGTTGATAGTAGCAACTTTGCGGACCGAGTCCGTAAAACCGAGGATTGTTCTCATTGCTGCGCAGAAGGCTTATGTCCTTAATGCACCACTCTGTGTGCTGCACCTCGGGCGTCATCTGTGGATGTTGCGAACATCTGACATACACGTTTTTGATGACTACATGATAGTTCAGTGCGCAATACTTAATGGCTTAGAAGCAAGGCGCCGAAGACGTTTTGAAAACGTCGCAGAACATAAGAGATGTTCAAAGAGATGAAATTGAGATTTCATGCTCATGCCCTTGTTGAGAGGTATAAGACCTACGACAAGATTCTTTGCCTACAAAGTAAAGGAGAAAAGCTCAAATCGTTGAGCAAGTTCTCAGTTTGTCTGAGTACAACAATCACTTGAATCAAGTGGGAGTTAATCTTCCACATGAGATAGTGATGGTTCTCCAAAGTCACTGCCACTAAGCTGCTAGAGCTTCGAGATGAACTATAACATATCAAGGATAGATATGATGATCCTTGAGTGATTCGCAATGTTTGGCACTGCGAAAGTAGAAATCTAGAAGGAGCATCAATTGTTGACGGTTAGTAAAACCACTAGTTTCAAGAAGGGCAAGGGCTAGAAGGGATACTTCATGGAACGACAAACTAGTTGCTGCTCTAATGAAGAAACCCAAGATTGAATCCAAACCCGAGACTAAGTGCTTCTATTATGAGGGGAACGGTCACTGAGACGGAGCTACCCTAGATACTTGGTAGATAAGTAGGCTGGCAAAGTCGACAGAAGTATATTTGATATTGATGTGTGCTTTACTGGTACTCCTAGTAGCACGAGGGTATTGGATACCGGTTCGATTACTAAGTGATTAGTAACTCAAAATGAATGCTACGGTATAAACGGAGACTAGCTAAAGGCGAGGTGATGATATGTGTTGGAAGTGTTTCCAAGGTTGATGTGATCAAACATCGCACGCTCCCTCTATCATCAGGATTGGTGGTAAAACCTAAATAATTGTTATTTGGTGTTTGCGTTGAGCATGAACATGATTGGATCGTGTTTATTGCAATACGATTATTCATTTAAAGAGAATAATAGTTATTCTATTTGCTTGAATAATTACCCTCAATGGTTTATTGAATCTCGATCGTAGTGTTACACATGTTCATAATATTGGTGCCAAAAGATACAAAATAATAATGATAGTACCACTTAGTTGTGGCACTGCCACTTCAGTCATGTTGGTATAAAATGCATGAAGAAGCTCCATGCTGATGGATCTTTGTACTCACTCATTTTTGAAATGTTTGAGACATGCAGTTGGATTGTTTGGACTCACTTGATTTTGAATCACTTGAGACATACAAATCATGCCACATGAAACAAGAGTGTAACTTGTTGGGAGTAATGCATTTTTGATGTGTTCAAGTCTAATGAGTACTAAGGCACGCAGTGGATATCGTTATGTTCTTACTTCACTGACAATTTGAGTAGATACAGGAGTATTTACTTGATGAATCACAAGTCTGAAATGTTGAAAAGTTCAAAGTTGTTTCAGAGTGAAGATCGTCGTGACAGATAAACTATCTACGACATGATCATAGAGATGAATATTTGAGTTGCGAGTTTTTGGTACACAGTTGAGACAATGTGGAAATTGTTTCATAGTTTATGCCACCTAGAACACCATAGTGTGATGGTGTGTCCGGACGTCATAGCCACACCCTATTTTGATATGGTGCATACTATGATGTCTCTTATCGAATTACCACTATCGTTTATGGGTTATGCATTAGAGACAACCGCATTCACTTTAAATAGGGCACCACGTATTTCTCTTGAGATGACACAGTATAGACTATGGTTTGGAGAAACCTAAGTTGTCGTTTCTTAAAAGTTTGGGGCTGCGACGCTTATGTGAAAAAAATTCAGTCTGATAAGCTCGAACCAAAAGCGGATAAAAGCATCTTCATAGGATATCCAAAACAGTGGGATACATCTCCTATCTCAGATCCGGAAGCAATGTGTTTGTTTCTAGAAATGGGTCCTTTCTCGAGGAAAGGTTTCTCTCGAAAGAATTGAGTGGGAGGGTGGTGGAACTTGATGAGGTTAGTGAACCGTCACTTCAACCAGTGTGTAGTAGGGCGCGAGAAGATGTTCCTGTGGCGCCTACACCAATTGAAGTGGAAGCTGGTAATGGTGATCATTAGAGCTTCGGATCAAGTTACTACAAAACTCGTAGGTCGACAATGTCACGTACTACTACAGAGTGGTACAGTAACCCTGTCTTGGAGGTCATGTTGTTGAACAACAATGAACCTACGAGCTATGGAGAAGTGATGGTGGGCCCGGATTCCGACAAATGGCTGGAAGCCATGAAATCTGAGAGAGGATCCATGTAGACTTTGGAAGAACTACTTGATGGTTGTAGGACTATCGAGTAAAGATGGATCTTTAAAAGTAAGCCAGACGATGATGGTGACTGTTCACTATTAAGAAAAGATCGACTTGTCGCAAAGATGTTTCCGACAAGATCAAAGAGTTGACTATGATGATACTTTCTCACTCTTAGCGATGCTAAAAGTCTGTTAGAATTATGTTAGTAGTTGCTGCATTATTAATGAAATATTGCACATAGGATGTCAAAACATTGTTTCCTCGACGGTTTCCTTGAGGAAAGATTGTATGTGATACAACGAGAAGGTTTTGTCAATCCTAAAGATACTAACAAGTATGCAAGCCCCAACGATCCTTTTATGGACTGGTGCAAGCATCTCGGAGTTGGAATATACACTTTGATGAGATGATCAAAGCTTTTAGGTTTGTACAAGGTTTATGAGAAAACTTGTATTTCCAAAGAAGTGAGTGGGAGAACTATAGAATTTCTGATAAGTATGTGTGGTTGACATATTGTTGATCAGAAGTAATGTAGAATTTCTGTAAATCATAAAGGTTGTTTGAAAGGGATTTTTCAGAGGAATACCTGGATAAAGCTACTTGAACATTGAGCATCAATATCTATGGAGATAGATCAAAAATGCTAAACAAAACTTTCAAATGAAATGCATGCCTTGACAAGTTTTTGAAGGAGTTCGAAATAGATCAGCAAAGAAAGAGTTCTTGGCTGTGTAAGGTGTGAATATGAGTAAGACTCAAAAGCTCGACCACGGCAGAAGAAACAGAAAGGACGAAGGTCGTCCCCTATGCCTTAGCCATAGACTCTAAAGTATGCCAAGCTGTGTACCGCACCTGATGTGTGCCTTGCCACAAGTCTGTTAAGGGGTACAGAGAGTGATCCAGGATTGAATCACTGAACATTGGTCAAAGTTATCCTTAGTAACTAATGGACTAAGGAATTTTTCTCGATTATGGAGGTGGTTAAAGAGTTCGTCGTAAAGGGTTATGTCGATGCAATCTTTGACAGTAATCGGAATAACTATGAGTAGTAAAACGGATTCGTATAGTAGATATTTGGAGTATTTCCGAATAGCACGTAGTAGCAACATCTATAAGATGACATAAAGATTTGTAAAGCACACACGGATCTGAAAGATTCAGAACCGTTGACTAAAACCTATCTCACGAGCAAGACATGATCAAACCCCAAAACTATATGGGTGTTGGATTCGTTAGAATCACATGGTGATGTGAACTAGATTATTGACTCTAGTGCAAGTGGGAGACTGTTGGAAATATGCCCTAGAGGCAATAATAAATTAGTTATTATTATATTTCCTTGTTCATAATAATCGTTTATTATCCACGCTAGAATTGTATTGATTGGAAACTCAAATACATGTGTGGATACATAGATAACACACTGTCCCTAGTGAGCCTCTAGTTGACTAGTTCGTTGATCAAAGATGGTCAAGGTTTCCTGGCCATAGGCAAGTGTTGTCACTTGATAACGAAACCACATCATTAGGAGAATCATGTGATGGACAAGACCCAAACTATGAACGTAGCATATTGATGGTGTCGTTTTGTTGCTATTGTTTTTTGCGTATCAAGTATTTGTTCCTATGACCATGAGTTCATATAACTCACTGGCACCGGAGGAATACCTTGTGTGCATCAAACATCGCAACGTAACTGGGTGACTATAAAGGTGCTCTAGAGGTATCTCCGAAGGTGTCCATTGAGTTAGTATGGATCAAGACTGGGATTTGTCACTCCGTGTGACGGAGAGGTATCTCGGGGCCAACTTGGTAATACAACATCACACACAAGCCTTGCAAGCAATGTGACTAAGTGTAAGTCACGGGATCTTGTATTACGGAATGAGTAAAGGGACTTGCCGGTAACGAGATTGAAATAGGTATGCGGATACCGACGATCTAATCTCGGGCAAGTAACATACCGAAGGACAAAGGGAATGACATACATGATTATATGAATCCTTGACACTGAGGTTCAACCGATAAGATCTTCGGAGAATATGTAGGATCCAATATGGGCATCCAGGTACCGCTATTGGATATTGACCGAGGAGTGTCTCGGGTCATGTCTACATAGTTCTTGAACCCGCAGGGTCTGCACACTTAAGGTTCTGTGACGTTTCGGTATAGTTGAGTTATAGGTGTTGGTAACCGATAGTTGTTCGGAGTCCTAGATGAGATCCAGGACGTCATGAGGAGCTCCGAAATGGTCCGGAGGTAAAGATTGATATATAGGAAGTCCTGTTTTGGTCACCAGAAAAGTTTCGGGCTCATTGGTACCGTACCGGGAGTACCGGGAGGGGTGTGGGGGACCATCAGGAGGGGTGTCATGCTCCAAGGGGTCTCATGGGATATGGGAAGAGATAAACCAGCCCATAGTGGGCTGGAATAAGTTCCCACTAAGGCCCAGAAGGTTTGAGAAGGAAAAACACAAGGTGGAAAGAGTTTCCAAGTGGAAAGGTGGAATCCTACTCCAAGTAGGATTGGATTAGGACTCCTCCACCTCCAATTTCGGCCAAACCTTGAGGGTTTGAGGCTGCCTCCTCCCCTCCCCCTCCTATATATACTAGAGGTATTGAGGGTTTTTGAGACACAACTTTGCCACGTGCTGCTCGACCCTATACCACGCAGTTTTTCCTCTAGATCGTATTTCTATGGAGCTTAGGCGAAGCCATGCCAGAGTAGATCATCACCACCACCGGCGCGCTGTCACGCTGCCGGAGAACTCTTCTACCTCTCCGCCCCTCTTGCTGGATCAAGAAGGTGGAGATCGTCATCGAGCTGTATTTGTGCTGAACGCGGAGGTGCCGTCCGTTCGGCACTAGATCGGGAAGGATCGTGATGAAGTTCGCGGGACGGATCATGATGAAGTTCGCGGGATGGATCATGATGAGATAGTACGACTACGCGATTTGAATCGCGGAAACGTTCCACTACATCAACCGCGTTATATACGCTTCCTGCTGTGCGATCTATAAGGGTACGTAGATCCAAATCTCCTCTCGTAGATGGACATCACCATGATAGGTCTTCGTGTGCGTAGGAATTTTTTTGTTTCCCATGCAACGTTCCCCAACAGAAATGTGGTGGTCTCGGATGCTCGGCCTAGATAGCGAGATCAGCTCTCTGCACCATGCAAGCAGGATGCCGCCGCGGGTGCCGTCAGCAGGGAGGAAGAAGAAATCCAGAAATTATGCGCCAAGAGTCTCGAGGACCAAGGAGACCGAAACGTCTGCAAGCTTCGTCTCCTGGAGACAAATGATGTGCGGGGCAGCCGAGGAAATGACGCTATGAATTGGCGAAGCGTTTGGACGAGAATTGAGACCTCCAACATTCCAGAAGATGATTTTTAAGTTTGTATCCATAAGAAGATGGGGGGGGGGCATGGGGCTTGGACAAGAGCCAAGGTCAAATCTCGACAAGGCGCGGGCCGCCGGCGTGCTGCAGTGTGCCCCCAACTGAAGGGATGCGCCAACCATAGAAGTCCGCGAAGGCCTGCACGATATCCTCCACCAGCGGCCGCTTAAACCAGGCAGCGTACTTGGCAAGGGTGGCCTCGTCCGCCGGTTTTTCCTCCTTGAGAAATCCCAGACGGCGAAGAAGGACGCGCTTCACCTTCATCTAAGAGTCCAAGCCTCGGTCGGCCTTGGCGATCCTACCACTGCGACGAGGCGTAAAATTGGGAGGCACCTCGTTGTGTCGCCTACGCGGTGCACGAGTGGGGAGGACGCAAACAATCTCGGCCTGCACGGCGCCCCAAAAAACGTCCAGACTAGAAGCAGTAGACCGAGCAGGCGGGGCGGGCAGTTGCATGGGCATGCATGGAGAAGCCAATGCATGATCGCAAGCCATGCATGGAGTAGCAGAAGCTGTTGGGGTCGGCCTGGCCTCGGGATCTAAGGTGCACGGGCCCATGCCCAGGGTGGCCCTAAAGCTGCCGGTCAGCGTGGAAGGATCGTCCTCGGAAGGTGCGAGGATCGGGCCATCAACAGACGATTCGCAAGGCCTGCCGTAGGCCGACGAGGTGAATAAAGGTGGGGGCGAGGGCCCCATGGGCGACATGGTGTCCTTGGACATGCCCCTTTGTGTTCTACTCGAGATTACATCTACGCATGAACCTAGATCTGATACCACTATTGGGGAACGTCGCATGGGAAACAAATTTTTTCCTACGCGCACGAAGACCTATCATGGTGATGTCCATCTACGAGAGGAGATTTGGATCTACATACCCTTCTAGATCACACATCAGGAAGTGTTAAGAAACACGGTTGATGTAGTGGAACGTCCTCACGTCCCTCGATCCGCCCCGCAAACCGTCCCACGAACCGTCCCGCGATCCGTCCCACGATCCGCTCCGATCTAGTACCGAACGGACGACACCTCCGCGTTCAACACACGTACAGCTCGACGATGATCTCAGCCTTCTTGATAGAGCAAGCAAGACGGAGAAGTAGATGAGTTCTCCGGCAGCATGACGGCACTCCGGTGGTGGTGAAGGATCTACTCCTCCAGGGCTCCGCCCGAGCTCCGCAGAAATACGATCTAGAGGAAAAACCGTAGTGTTTGTGGTCGGGCTGCCGTGGCAAAACTTGTCTCAAATCAGGCCTAAAACTCCACTATATATAGGAGGAGGGGAGGGGAGGCTTGCCTTGAGGGCCAAGTACCCCTATGGTTCGCCGGCTAGGAGGTGGAGGAGTCCACTTCCAATCCTAGTCGAACTAGGATTGGAAGGTGGAGTCCTTCCCTTCCTTCCCACCTCCTTTTTTTTGTTTTCTCTTTGATTTTCTATCCTTGGCGCATAGGGCCCTTTTGGGCTGTCCCACCAACCCACCAAGGGCTGGTGCGCCACCCCTAGGGCCTATGGGCTTCCCCGGGTGGGTTGGCCCCTCCCGACGAACATCCGGAACCCATTCGTCACTCCCGGTACATTCCCCGTAATGCCCGAATACCTTCCGGTAATCAAATGAGGTCATACTATATATCAATCTTCGTCTCCGAACCATTCCGGAAACCCTCGTGACGTCCGTGATCTCATCCGGGACTCCGAACAATATTCGGTAACCACGCATATAACTCAACTATACTAAAACATCGCCGAACCTTAAGTGTGCAGACCATGTGGGTTCGAGAACTATGTAGACATGCCCCGAGGTACTCCTCGGTCAATATCCAATAGAGGGACCTAGATGCCCATATTGGATCCTACATATCCTCCGAATAACTTATCGATTGAACCTCAGTGTCAAGGATTCAGGCAATCCCGTATGTCATTCCCTTTGTCCTTCGGTATGTTACTTGCCCGAGATTCGATCATCGATATCCGCATACCTATTTCAATCTCGTTACCGACAAGTCTCTTTACTCGTTCCGTAATACAATATCCCATGACTTACACTTAGTCACATTGCTTGCAAGGCTTGTGTGTGATGTTGTATTACCGAGTGGGCCCCGAGATAGCTCTCCGTCATACGGAGTGACAAATCCCAGTCTTGATCCATACTAACTCAAAGGACACCTTCGAAGATACCTGTAGAGCACCTTTATAGTCACTCAGTTATGTTGTGACGTTTGATACACACAAGGCATTCCTCCGGTGCCAGAGTTATATGATCTCATGGTCATAGGAACAAATACTTGACACGCAGAAAACTATAGCAATATAACGACACGATCAATATGCTACGTTCATAGTTTGGGTCTAGTCCATCACATGATTCTCCTAATGATGTGATCCAGTTATCAAGCAACAACACTTTGCATATAGCCAGAAAACCTTGACTATCCTTGATCAACTGGCTAGCCAACTAGAGGCTTGCTAGGGACATTGTTGTGTCTATGTATCCACACATGTATCTATGTTTTCATTCAATAAAATTATAGCATGGATAATAAACGATTATCTTTAAATAGGAAATATAATAATAACTATTTATCATTGCCTCTAGCGCATATTTCCAACAACGGGCAGTTGCATGGGCATGCAGGGAGAAGCCAATGCATGATCGCAGGCCATGCATGGAGTAGAAGGAGCTGCTGGGGTCAGCCTGGCCTCGGGATCTGAAGTGCACGGGCCCATGCCTAGGGTGGCCCCAAAGCTGCCGGTCAGCGCGGAAGGATCGTGCTCGGAAGGCGCGAGGATCGGGCTGTGAACAGGCGATTCGCAAGGCCTGCCATTGGCCGGCGAGGCGAATAAAGGTGGGGGTGAGGGGCCCATGGGCGACATGCTGTCCTTGGGCGAGCTGCGGTCCCGCGAAGGGCTGGCGAGAACCAAAGTGCGGGTGTTGTTGCGGAGAGGAGAAATGCGCTCGACAATCGGCCCGTTGGAACCAACGGACATGATTGGGGGGTGCTGGCAGAGGCGGCCAAGTGGCGACGAAGGAGTTTTAATAGCGGTCAAAGCACCCGCGCCGTCGTCAGCACGAGCGACATAATCCCGGGATGCGGCGTTTTCCAGAAGCGCAGTCTGGGCCATGACCGGATCTCGAGCATCCAACGGGGCCGCAGCTTGATCACGTGGCGAATCCTGGGCGGGCCCAGCTCCGACGAGGGGGGGGGGGGGGTGGCACCGAGGTGTAGCCGAGCTGGGACCCTGGGGGCCGCAGTAGAGACTGGGGGGTGGGGGCCCAGGATGCCATGCCACTCGCGGCAGGGCGGCGGCGCATGACCGCGCCGACGGCCATGGTCACCACGGCCCGAGGACCGACGACGGGACGCATCAGGTCTACGCTCACGGAACTGGTGGATGCACGGCCAGGGTCAGGCACAGGGGGGAGCCAGGGGCATCACCATTGTCGGTGCCCGGAGGGGGCGTGCTGTGTGGTGGTAGTCGATGGAGCTGACGACGTGGATCTGGACGGGGAACCGCGTCAGTCCAAGCGCCAGGCGCTCCGCGCGTGCCTGGTCCGCCTCATCATCAACGGCATCCGACTCCGGCATGAGCAGCTCCGACGAGCGCGGGATGCCAACGGGGTTGGTGGTCCAGGCCGTGAGGCGAAATACCGACATGTCGGACGCATCCCTTGTCTCCGGGGCGAGGTTCTCAACCCAACGGAACGGCGATAGGAGGAACTCAGCAGAGGACCGGTGCCAAGCATGGTCGGGGATGCCCGTGATCTCGATGGAGATGAGGAAGCGCGCCTTCACTAGGGCAGCATCGCGGGAGCGGCTCCAAGGGGTGAAGAGCAGGCGGAAGCCACCGATGCGCAGACCACCAGCGGCGACACGCGCGTGCGAAGCGGCTGAGGAGAACTGGATGAGGAAATTGTCGTCGGCGTGGATGTGGACGGAGAACTCGTGCGCGGCCAGGCCATAGCGCGTGCGGAGGGCATTGTAGACGAGCTCGCGGGTGATGCCGAGGCGAGCCGAGGTAGGGCGACGCGCAGGGTGACCCGAGAGCGGAGTAGCCGCCGCAGAGGTGGAGCTGGCCGGCGAAACGGAGGCGGTACGCGGCCTGGAAGACGCAGGCACGGACCCGCATGAGCGCGACGGCCGAACGAGCCAGGGGAGGAGGGACGCGCAGGGGCGAAGCGGAGCCCTCCGGGCCCGAGCCAGAGGTAGGGCCGCGTCGGCGCAACGGAGGGGCGGGAAGCGCCGTGGGACGAGGAGGAGGAGGCGCGGAGTGCAGAGGGCAGGCGCGGGCCTTGTGCGCGAAGAAACGACAGCGACCACAACACATGTCCTTGCGGCAGTCCGAGCGCGGGTGGCCGGGGCTGAAGCACCTGGGGCACTCGCCCACCCAGAGCCAAGACGGCGGCTGGCGAGGGGCATCTCCAGGGTCGCGACGAGGATGCCGCGGCCGGGAGGGGCGGTGGTGTTTCCGCCCACGGGCGAGGAGCCAGTCGTCGCGGGCGTCATCCATAGGCACTCGACAGATCTCAGAGCGTAGGGGAGGGCGCGCGGCCGGCGACGAGGAGGGTTGGCTGGCCTCCGCCGGCGACGGCGGGGCGCCGCAGAGCGCCTGGAGGTAGGATAACGGCCGGGGGCCCACGGAGCCGGCAGAGGAGGGGCCCGACTCGAGCCAGCGGTCCGAGCGCGAGCGGCCTCTGGCCGGCGGAGAGGGGGAGCGCATGGCTGGGAGGGGGGGGGGGGGGTGGGCAGCGGGGCCGGAGCGGCCGGCGGCGCAGAGGGGTGGACACCGGAGCCGGAGCGGCTACCGGCGGGGGTCTAGCGGAGCGGAGCCAAATACTATTACTTGCCCAAACGATGGGAAGGTATGTGCTACTTTAGCATCGTTTGTGCTCTCGGATTTGACTACTTGTCCTAACTTAATTTTGTTGTTGTGTAGTATTATTGCGACTTTTTGTATTGGGAAGAAGAATATATTGATATTTTGATAGAACGTAAATTAATAGATGTTCGTACACTTTTAGCTACAACAAAGGCTAGGAATAAGAATAGTGCACTTTTTGCTACAATAGAAGCTAGAGATGAAAGTAGATGCGAGGAAGCAACATCAATTTCTTTAGACACGAAGAGGATAGAAGCACGCAAGGTCGAGCTTCCACAGATCAACAACAAATGCATCGAGAAGGCACTAATCCAACTTACTGGAGCAGTTATGGAAGTTGGATTTATTTTAAAATGTCTTCTTGTGTATCTTTGGTTTTGCTATTCTAGTCAAAATTTGATTATGTACTACCATGTATCAAAAAACAATGATAAAAATAAAAAGATATGTGTTTGAAAAAATATATGCGGACGGAATGCCATCGCATCCCTGGACTGGCCCGGATATAATTCCATCGTCCGTTCCAAACGGACAAAATCCGGACGAAACGGACGTCCGGATGGGATGGCGTGTTGGAGTTGGCCTAAGGAATAGGCAAGAGAGGGATTCTTTTGCACTGGTGCCAAGGAAAGTTAGTGCACAAGCTACGGGCAGAAGTGTCAACACCACACCTACGCTTAGCAACCGATGGTTAGCTAAGTAAATTACAGTTCAAGACTTCACGCGATTTCAAAACACTGAAACAACAAGGAGCATTATAACATTCCTGATTGAACCGTCATTAACCAACAGCTGTGCCTATCAATTCAAGCATCCAGCTCAAAAAAGATACTACAAATCAATTCAATACTCAGACCATAAACTGCGAGTCTCAGCAACCCAATGGTGCGTGCAAAGCTACATGGAGTGAATGTACACGAAGGAAATAAGAGCCCTGACAATTTTTGATAAAATTTGCACGCACCCATTTCACCTCTCAGCTGCTCTAGTTACTCCTTCCGTACCGAATTATATGACGTTTAAGCGTTTTAAGTGCAAATCTGGCAACGTTACAGAACTTCTTGAGTTTTCGAAAATGCCCTCCCACCAGCCACTCGCAGTTCAGTCTCATCCACACGCGTTCCCCTCTCCGCATCATCGCCGACCACCGCTTTCTTCCTCTCGCAGCCCCGCCGCGTTCTTCCTGTCGCAGTCCCGCCGCGTTCTTCCTCTCGTAGCCCCGCCGCGTTCTTCCTCCGGCAGCCCGCCGCGTTCTTCCTCTCCTTCCTGTTTCCTTTCCATCCTATCCCACCCAGAGGTCAAAAGAGTGTTTTTTATGCGTCGACGAAGAATGTCGACACCGGATCTGTTGGGGAACGTTGCATGGGAAACACAAATTTTCCTACGCATACGAAGACCTATCATGGTGATGTCCATCTACGAGAGGATATTATATCCACATACCCTTGTAGATCGCTAAGCGGGAAGCGTTAAGAAACGCGGTGGATGTAGTGGTACAACTTCGTGATTCAAATCACCATCGTCCCACGATCCGTTCCGATCTGGCGCCGAACGGACGGCACCTCCGTGTTCAGCACACGTACAACTCGATGACGATCTCAGCCTTCTTGATCCAGCAAGAGAGACGGAGAAGTAGATGAGTTCTCCGACAGCGTGACGATGCTCCGGTGGTGGTGATGATCTACTCCTGCAGGGCTCTGCCCGAGCTCCGCAGAAATCCGATCTAGAGGAAGAACTACGTGGTTAGGTTTGAGTTGCACGTGGCAAAGTGTGTCTCAAAAGCCCTAAAACCACCAGTATATATAGGAGGAGGGGAGGGGCTAGTCTTGGGGCTCAAGGGATCCCCAAGGGCGCCGGCCAAAGGGAGGAGGTGGACTCCCACCCCAATTCGGTTTGGGAAAAGGAGTCCACTCCTTCCTTCCCACCTCCCTCTTTCCTTTTTTTTCTTTCCTTTGGTATTTTTCTCTTGTGGCACCATGGCCCTATTGGTCTGGCCTCACCAGCCCATTAAGGGCTGGTGCGCCACCCTAGGGTCACTGGGTTCACTCCCGGGTGGGTGGGCCCCTCCGGTGAATACCCGAAACCCATTCATCACTCCCGGTACGCTGCTCGTAATACCCAAAACTTTCCAGTGACCAAATGAAACCATCCTATATATCAATCTTTGTTTCTGGACCATTCCGGAAACCCTCGTGATGTCCGTGATCTCATCCGGGACTCCGAACAACATTCGGTAACCACACATATAACTCAACTATACCAAAACATCATCGAACCTTAAGTGTGCAGACCCTGCGGGTTCGAGAACTATGTAGACATGACCCGAGACACTCCTCGGTCAATATCCAATAGCGGGACCTGGATGACCATATTGGATCCTACATATTCTACGAAGATCTTATCGGTTGAACCTCTGTGCCAAGGATTCATATAATCCCGTATGTCATTCCCTTTGTCCTGCGGTATGTTATTTACCCGAGATTCGATCGTCGGTATCCGTATACCAATTTCAATCTCGTTACCGGCAAGTCTCTTTACTCGTTCCGTAATACACGATCCCGTGACCTACACTTGAGTCACATTGCTTGCAAGGCTTGTTTGTGATGTTGCATTACCGAGTGGGCCCCGAGATACCTCTCCGTCACATGGAGTGATAAATCCCAGTCTTGATCCATACTAACTCAACGGACACCTTCGGAGATACCTGTAGAGCAACTCTATAGTCACCCAGTTACGTTGCGACGTTTGATACACACAAGGTACTCCTCCGGTGCCAGTGAGTTATATGATCTCATGGTCATAGGAAAAAAACTACTTGACACGCAGAAAACAATAGCAATAAAATGACACGATCACATGCTACGTTCATAGTTTGGGTCTAGTCCATCACATGATTCTCCTAATGATGTGATCCAGTTATCAAGTGACAACACTTGCATATGGTCAGAAAACCTTGACCATCCTTGATCAACTAGCTAGCCAACTAAAGGCTTGCTAGGGACATTGTTTTGTCTATGTATCCACACATGTATCTATGTTTTCATTCAATATAATTATAGCATGGATAATAAACGATTATCTTGAAACAGGAAATATAATAATAACTATTTTACCATTGCCTCTAGGGTATATTTCCAACAGGATCCGGGTGCGCCGACGCTCGATCTGGGCGAAGGAGCGTCGCTGTACTGAGCGAAGCAGCGGCGGAGCGGAGCAGTGGAGTGGCCCTTGGGAGCAGCACAGGCGTCGGCGGCGGGGAAGGAGGGGCGGGGTCAACGGCGTGGGCCCAAGGTGCCTAAGGAGGAGGCCGTGTCCATCTCCGGCTGCGTCCTCCAGATCATGTCGTGTCCATCTCTAGCTAGTTGCCATCATCGGCCTGCTAATCGGCTAGGTCTGGCGCCCACGCTGGGCCGCAGCCGTCGTCGACGTCACTGCCACCCACCACCATGAGCCGGTGGCCGTGCCGCAGGCGACCCAGGCGCCTGCATAGGTACCCCGCGCACTCGGTCGTTGTTTTCATGCCTAGGTACGTGAGGGCTTGGTTTGTGCTTGCGCACACCCTACCCTTTCTTATCCCCAATTGGGTCAGGGGTGATTCAGAGCAAAGGAACATATACGGAATGGTGTGATTCAGAGCAAAGGAACATATACGAGATGGTGTGATTCATAGCAAAGGAACATATTCAGAGCCACAGTGTGATTCAGAGCCACGATAAAGAGAACCCGAGGTATCAACAATCTTCTACAAACTCCACGGTGTGTACCCTATATAGCACAGGCAATGAATGGATAATTTGTACTCCGTGAGTAGATGGATTAACTCTAGATGGATGCCCATTTGGTTTATTTGTGTTCTGGACTATGGTTTAGTTTAGTTTTATTTAAAGGAAAGATTTTAGTTTAACTAAAACTAATTGAAACTTATCATACAAATGAAGAGTCCAAATGATCATAAAAATGAGAAAATTCAAAAACTTATCATACAAACAAGGAGTTATACACACGAGGAGTTCAAATGATCATACTCCACATGAACTCATAATCACAAGGAGGCAACACAACAAGAGAATGTCTCATCACAAATACAACAAGGAATACAAATGATCACTCCTCCAGCATCTCAACAAGCCTCATCTCAAACATCTCAACAAGCCTCATCTCAAGCATCTCAACAAGCCTCACCTCACTCCTCAAGCATCTCAACAAGCCTTAACTCAAACATCTCAACAAGCCTCACCTCACTCCTCAAGCATCTCAACAAGCCTCGCCTCAAACATCTCAACAAGCCTCACCTCAAACATCTCAACAAGCCTCATCTCAAGCATCTCAACAAGCCTCATATCAAGCACTAGTTAACTCTCTCCATTAGTGTAACGACTAAGATGCGGTCCTTTCCGATTTGGGGATCGAGGCCCCGAATTGGAAAGAAGCGCATCTAAGAGTTTTGCAAACATGGTAACATAGCACATACATAAATAATAGAGGAATGACAATAAGGGATTCAACTCTCATCTCATAAATATCTCAGAGTTACATCACACATTCAAACAAGGTAGTTCCGCTACGGACTACAAAGCTAGGGAAATGACTATGCTACCCTGCATGCTTGCCCATGATCACGACCACGCCTCAATCTTCTGGATAGTTCACGTACAGGCGTCGTTCTCCTCATTGTACTGCCACGCCAGCTGTGTGCCGTCGGGATCACCTGTCTTGGGGGTACCTGAACCTGTTGGTGTTGTGGAGGAATCTGTGAGCCACGGGGACTCAGCAATCTATGACCTCGGTGCCAGAACTAGTCAAGTTATTAGGTTGGAAAGGTGGAGTATTTAGGTTGCAGCATCCTAAGCTTTACATGGTGGCTAACTTACGTAGAACATGTGTGAAGGTGGTCTATTCTAGCGGTCGATAATAGATTATCACTAAGTGTCCTGAACACCTACCTACGTCAATCATAACCCCACCGTGTTCCCGATCGAAGAGAGATCTTCGAAGGGGACAATCACGATTACACACACAGTTGGCAATTTTATTAGCTTATGTTTAAGTTATCTATTACCAGATGTTAACAAATATTCCAAGTTGCCACATAACCGTGGGCACGGCTTTTCGAAAGATTAAACCCTGCAGGGGTGCTCCAACTAGTCCATCACAAACGTACACGGGCCGCAAAGTAATCCTCTATCACGAATCTCATGATCTCGTCGTATTCCTTAGAGGAAAACCTCAACTCTAGGGAGAACCAAAGCTTCACCGGGATTCCTATACGCAAGATATATCACTAAGGTAAGACAAGACTAGCAGGACCTCCCGGTGTGTCGACGACCCTGATAAGAGCCGCATATCTCAGTCTTAGGACAACACCGTCTATGCATAGTGAACAAGGACCAAACCTCAAGTTTCCTTGGGGTGGTATTGCCGACTGCTAGGTGGGTGGACCAATACTCATGAGGAGCACTGGCCCGGGTTGTTGATTAATTTCCTTGGGGTAGCTATTCCCTATGCAGATTATTATTAAGTGATTAGAAGATTAAAAACCAATGTTGGGTCCTACCAGACAAGTCTTAACACTACGCGATTTATCGAGGGGGTCCCCATAACAACCCCGAATGTGTTAGGAGCGATCAAAATGGAATCAAACACCGGTAGCCGGTAATTATGGCGGCAATAACGGAAAAAAGCACCCGGCAACAGGCTAGGCCTTCCGTTATTTACCAAGCATACAGGTGCATTAATTAAATATCAGATTTAACATAATGATATCAAACTCATGTTATCACATGAGACCACTGCACCTGCATATAGCAACGCTAACATTAGTAGCCGAGCAAGCCAACTTAGCCATTCAAGATTGCTAGGAAGGGATAAGTGTTTGGGTTTCATGGCAATTCAGGAGGCAATTATTTCAGTGGTAGGCAGCGAGCATATGATGGAAGAAACGTAATCTAGCATAACAAGTCTAAAGATGGAATCAAGGTCATATCATCTTGCCTGTGATATCCTCAGCTTGGAACTGTTCTTGATCGTCCTGCACGTACTCTCCCGAATCCACGTACTCGTTCTCCGATCCCGGTGCTACCCAACATAAGAATAACATGCAATGAACAACAACACCTCAATATGCAACAAGCACATGATGCATGGACAGAAATGCATTCTAAGATATCTTGACATGCATGATAATGACATGATCAGATGCGTCTCGTGAAAACAATGCAAAAGCATATAAAGAACACTACAAAAGGAGCTACGGATCAACGGGAAACAACGAAACAAGAAATGAAGTGCTACGTGTCAAATTCATCACAACACACTCCAAAGGCATATCTCTGGTATTTCCAGGTTGCCAAGACATAAAACATACCAACATGGATGGGGTGGTGCAAAGAATATCACCACACCATCAACTATGCACTAACAAACATCAAAATGACAAAACTACACAATCAGCCATAAACTGCATCATAGCACTTTGTGAGATACATCCAAAGCACCTACAGCCACCCAAATATGCCAAATAAGATATGTGGCAGTATCTATCCAAGAGTACTACAATCACAAGCAAAAATATCACACAAAGGAGTTAAACACAGAAAGTTACACAACTGCAAACTTGCCCAAAAATATCAGATTTCAGGGACTTAGTGAAAATTCCAGATGCTCACTATTTGTTTATGCTATGAAGCATTTTGACAGAAGCCAAAACAATATCTACATGACTCCAAATGGAATGAAAATTTACAGGGAGCTAGACAAACATCTAATCTTCAACTTTCCAGTTGAAAGATAAGGCTGAATCACAACACATTGACCTGCAAAAGGTCATCAACAGGGGAAGAAAATATAAACAGATTCTTAGACTTAGTGAAAATATCATATTTTCACTAATCTGGAATTTCAGCCACATGCCTATTTTGATTGGGCACAACTTGCACATATGGTTTCCTAAGCATGAAACAAAACCAATATGTGGTCGAGGGGGTCACCCTCTACTACCATAACCAAGAATCCAGCTCTTGGGCACACCACATCTCATGGAATCAAACCCTAAACATAGAACAAACCTGAAATATGTCATTTATAGAAAGTGTTCCAATGGCAAAACTGATCTCACCAATGGATTCCTGGGATGATTCTACCCCAAAAACATATATAATACTTATGCACTTGCTTGGAACAAGTGGGCACAAACTAGGAAAGGAATTCTACATGGAATCATATGTAGTGAATAGTGCATCAACACATGTGCAAAATCACTAGAACAACTCCTACACAAGCTCTTGCACATGACCACAACATCAATGGGGGTACATGAGGGGTAGACCTCATGCCTATGTGCCTTGGCACATCACCACACCATCACAAGCAACAAGCACAACATAATAACATCACCTACACATGAAATCTTGCACATATGCCCATCAAGGCATGACTTGCCATGACATGTGTGAGACATACTCACATGAGCACCGACACACTCACATATGATCTAGCCAATCTATATATACATGCACTCATAACAACAATGCACTCCTATACATGATAATACTACACATGCTCTCCTAGTGCAAACACACCACATGCATATGACTTGAACCACATGCATATGCTCCTCCAAGCAACCTACACCAACAGATATACTAGGTGTGTCGGCGGGGAAAACCCTTCACACACACACACACACACACTCACTTGCACCAAAGGCACAAGCACCACATGACAACAACAACTACCATGCATACACCCTTGTTAGCAACACATACACCTCATACATGCTGTTTTAAGGAGAGGCTAAATCTCCCCCATGGTGTGAGGCACACCAAAGCCACATCTACACAAGCCAATGGTGAACAACTCAAGGAAAAATAAAGCACAAAAAAAAAATAAAAGGTGGGAAAGGAAGGATCGAACCCTGTACCCCTCTGGTACTGGCCACAGATACAAACCACTCTACTAGTGGCCTTGTGTTCGACACAACAGAGAAGCCTAGCAGGTTAAACTACGTGCTACACTAAACTACTGTGCCGAAGGAAATAAAACCAAAAAGGGTGCCGAGGGGGGATCGAACCCGCAACCTCCAACAGGCAACAACAACACACAGCCAGTACGCTACGCATCGGTGTCTGACAGAGAAGGGGGCTCTGCTCTTGTGAGCATCCCCTTCGGGATCCACTGCTGATCCACGGTGGCCGAAACAGGGGAGCCACCTCGCCGGCGACACAAGAAAAATCAAGCACCAACTCGTCAATGGAAGGACGCCCTGGCATCCACGATTCCATTTCCCTTGCTAAATCTACTCGAGAGGCACTACTGCTACACCTCTACGACGCGCGCCGGCGCCGGCGACAGGGAACATCACGACGGTGAACCTACGGCTCCTACGCTCGATCTAAGGTAGGGAAGGGGGAAGGAAGTCTCTGCTCACCCAATGGAAGAAGAAACTGATCCTGCCGGAGAGGTAGCAGGGGAAGAAGAGGAGGAAGCCACGTCGGGGATGCTTGCCGGAGCGGAAGGGGTCATCGTCGATGCACGGGAAGAAGAGGAGCTGCCATCGTTCTAGCTGCGGGAATGGACCCCCTGGAGATCCCGCGAGCTCGACGACGCCTTGGAGAGGAAGCAGAGGCACAACAACTACGTCAGCGAGCTTCTTCACGATCCGGCCATGCCAGATGTGCCGATTCTCTTACCTGAGGTCGTCGACAGAGAGAGAGGGAGAGGGGGAAGAAGTGGCGGCAGAGGAGGAGGAACTCTAGCCTTGGCATGGACGCCAAGAGGGATTAAATAGGGGAAGGAGGAGGAGAGGGATGCGCTGCGGCCATGTGCGTGAGGGGAGCTCCGGTGGAAAGCAGAGAGGGGAAAAGATGAGTCGCTGACAGGGGGCCCGAGGTGTCGAGCTGGAAAGGAGGAAGAAGAGGGACGCGCTGCGGGCTCCTCGCGAGAGAGAGGAGGAAGTGGGCCGGCCTGTGGGAGGAAGCCCACAGGGTGGCGCGAGATAGAGGAGAAAGAAATCCCCTGGCTTTCCTATTATAAATAAAACAGGAAAAGAAAAATAAAACACATGCCAAACTATTGGCTCAAAAATAAAGATAAAAACACCCCTGGTCATAAGGAATTATGACCTATTTGAATTAAATGGAAAATAAATGTTTGGGGCAAATAAATATTTACAAAACAACATTGTCTTGATCTGTTTTGTAATTGCTTGCACCTTAAAAACATGTTTTAAAAATAGCAATTTCACATCACAAATACACCACAAACAAGAGCTAAATCCGGAACATTTTTAAAACAGAAAAGGTTCAAGTGAAACTTGACCTTGGGATGAAATGGAGAGGGGGAAGATTGTTTTGAAACCTACACAACCTACAAGGCACTACCTACTATCATCTACCGCCACACCATTCACACATCCCACATCACATCAACAACACATGAATTCACAAGACTCAAACCAAGACATAGAATGATATGGAATGCATGCATGCAAGGGAAGAAATAATAAGGTGAAAACACATGAAATCGTAAGCATTGAACTCTCTCATAGCATTGACAAGGTGGACCCACATGGGAAGGTTCCAAAAAGGGAAGGTTACACACTTGGGGCATTACAAACTCTCCCACACTACAAAAAGATCTCGCCCCGAGATCTACGCCTGAAAGAACTCCGGAAATTCAGAACGGAGATGATCCTCGCGTTCCCAAGTAGCCTCTTTATCAGAATGGTGTGACCATTGCACTTTGAGAAATTTGACAGTATTGTTGCGGGTCTTGCACTCAGTCGCCTCGAGAACCTCCAACTGGATGCTCACGATAAGATAGGTCAGGCTGAAGGTCGATGTCTTGAAGATGAACATTGTGCTCGGGGGTCTTGAAGCACCTCCGGAGCTGAGAAACATGGAACACATCATGGACATTTGCAAAGTTTGACGGGAGCTCAAGCTGGTACGGAAGGTCGCCTCTCTTGCCAACCACTCTGAACGGACCAATGAAACGAGGCACAAGCTTGGCTTTGATGCCAAATCGCTGCATACCCTTCATAGGCGACACCTTGAGATAGACGAAGTCATCAAGCTTATAAGACATGTCACGATGCTTGCTATCATAATAGCTCTTCTAACGGGACTGAGCTGCTCTGAGGTTGTCGAGAATGACCCGACACATCTCCTCATCTTCTTCTATCAAATCATTCCCAAGGATCTGACGCTCGCCGGTCTCGGACCAGTTGAGCGGGGTACGACACTTCCTGCCATAGATAATTTCAAACGGAGCCTTGCCAGAACTAGCTTGATAACTGTTGTTATACAAGAACTCCGCAAAAGGCAGACAATCCTCCCAGTTCAAACCAAAAGAGATAACACATGCTCTCAGCATATCCTCAAGAACTTGATTGACTCGCTCCACTTGACCACTAGTATCAGGATGAAAAGTTGTGTTGAAGCGGATCTTCGTGCCCGTAGCAGACTGAAAAGAGTCCCAGAACTTGGAAGTGAAGGTACTTCCGTGATCCGAAGAGATCATCATAGGCACGCCGTGCAAAGACACAATCCTGGAGGTGTACAACTCTGCAAGCTGAGCTACGGAAATGGATTCCTTGACTGGAAGAAAATGAGCCACTTTACTCAACTTGTCGATGACGATGAAGATGGCATCATTACCCTTCTTGGACTTCGGATACCCGGTGACGAAATCCATCTCAATATGATTGAACTTCCACTCGGGAATGGGCAAAGGATGCAAAATACCTGCTGGACGTTGATGCTCTGCTTTCACCCTTCGACATACATCACATTCATTTACGAACTGAGCAATCTCACGCTTCATACGAGTCCACCAGAAGGTCTGTTTCAAGTCCTGGTACATCTTGGAGCTTCCAGGATGAATAGAGAGGAGAGAGTTATGAGCTTCTTCCATGATTACCTTTCTGAGATCACCTTTCGGGACGACAAGACGATCCTCGAAGAACAACGTGTCCCTGGCATCAACAGTGAAGCACTTATACTTGGGAAGACTCTTTGCTACGCCAATCTTGACTTTCTTCACCATAGCGTCAAGAAGTTGTGCTGCTCGGACCTGATCTTCCAAGGTAGGAGAGATCTGAAGGTTTGCAAGAAATCCCTGAGGTACTAACTGAAGGTTGAGCTTCCTAAAAGACTGACAAAGACCAGGCTGGAGAGGTTGCAGAATGAGACTGTTGCAGTACGCCTTCCTGCTCAAGGCATCTGCCACGACATTAGCTTTTCCTGGCGTGTACTCAACACTCGGATTAAAATCCTGGAGCATTTCCACCCAACGTGTTTGCCAAAGATTCAGGTTAGGCTAAGTGAAGATGTACTTGAGACTCTTGTGATCGGTGAAAACTTCAACCTTTCGTTCCAACAAGAGGTGTCTCCAAGTCATCAGAGCGTGTACCACAGTTGCTAGCTCAAGATCATGCACAGGATAGTTCTTCTCCGCTGGCTTCAACTGCCTGGAGGTATAAGCAACCACTTTCTTCTCTTGCATCAGAACTGCACCAAGACCCTCGAGAGAAGCATCGCAGAACACCTGGTAGGGCTTGGAATCATCCGGAGGAACCAATACTAGAGTGGAGGTAAGCTTCTCTTTGAGTGTGTCGAAGGCCAACTGACACTTTGGAGACCAAGCATACTTAACACCCTTCTAAAGAAGACTTGAGAGCGGCTTCGCAATCTTGGAGAAGTTCTCAACGAACCTACTGCAATAGCTTGCAAGCCCGAGAAAGCTTCGAAGCTGCTTCACATTCTGCGGAGGTTCCCATTCAACAATGGCCTGCACCTTGGACGGATCAACTTTCATGCCCTCGGCAGAGATAATGTGACCAAGATAGACGACTTCTTTCATCCAGAACTCAAACTTGGAAAATTTGGCATACAGCTTGTACTCTCTCACCTTATCAAGCACCAATCTGAGATGTTCTTCATGTTCTTCCTCAGTTTCAGAAAAGACCAGAATGTCGTCGAGATAGAGCAAGACAAAGTCATTCTTGAATGGAGAGAATATGTAGTTCATCAATCAACAGAATGTCGGAGGAGCATTTGCCAGACCAAAATACATGACCGTATACTCATACGAGCCAAAATTAGTCCTGAAGGCAGTCTTCGGAATATCTTCTTCGCGAATGCGAATTTGATGATAGCCCATTCTGAGATCGAGCTTGGAGAAGACCTTAGCACCTTTCAACTGTTCGAACAACTCAGTTATGTTCGGAAGTGGATATTTGTTCCTGATTGTCTTCTTGTTCAATGGATGGTAATCGACACATAGTCGGTCCGGGCCATCCTTCTTCTTGACAAACAGAACCCCACAGCCCCACGGAGACGAGCTTGGTCTGATCAGACCCAAACGCTCCTGCTCATCGAGTTGCCTCTTAAGTTCCTTCAATTCTTCTGGACCCAATTTGTACGGCCGTTTGCACACGGGCTCGGTACCTGGCTCAAGCTCAATGACAAATTCAACTTCTCGCCGCGGAGGCATGCCTGGCAGCTCTTCTGGAAACACATCTTCATATTCGCAGACCACTGGGAATTGCGAAATAGGATTAATCTCACCCTTTTCATTCAAAGAGAACATACGGATTGTATCATCGCGCGCCACGAATATAATCACGTCCTCCGAAGAGTGGGTAAGCTTCACTTCTTTAGCTTCACAATCAATTGATGCCTTGTTCATGGCCAACCAGTCCATACCAAGGATCAAGTCAATGTCGGAATTGCCCAAGACAATAGGAGATGCCAGAAAAGAATAGTTACCCAACTTGACAGAAACATTCGGAACCACCATGTGGGAATTCATGATCTTGCCAGGAGACACAATTGATAGAGGCTTAGGCAAATCACGAGTAGAGAACCCATGCTTAAATGAGAATGGCCTTGAGATAAACGAATGCGATGCACCAGAATCAAATAACACTTTAGCAGGAATATCATTAACGAGGAGGTTACCCATGATCACATCTGATGAGTTTTCTGCCTCAGCCGCATTCACCATGTTGACTCGAGATGATCTGGGGTTGAACTTGACAAGAGCATTGCTTGGAGGTTTTCCTGGAGGAGGAGGCGGTAGTCGGAGCTGAGAAGTGCACTTGTTGGCATAATGACCCTTCTGCCCACACTTGTGACAAGTAACCTCTGCTGGCTGCTGGTACTGAGTCTGAGGAGGCCCTTGCTTCTGATGCTGGAATCTCTGCTGAAAGACAGGGTTGGGTGGGTGGGAAGAACCACGGCCACCAGAGTGCTTGAGCTGCTGTGAGTGCCGAGGAGGAGGAGGAAACACCCAAAACTTCTGTTGCTTCTGAACCACCTGAGTAGAGGAAGAGCTGGAATCTCTGAAGTGCTTCTTAGAATTCTCCACCGTGAGCAAGGCTGCCTCTGCTCTGAGAGCTAAGTTGTAGAACTTGTCGAACTACTCAGGATCGTGCAAAGCAAGAGCTAACTGCAAATCTTCTTTCAAGCCACCTCTGAGCTGATAAATCTTGCTCTTCTGATCAGGGATATCGTGCAAGGTGTAGCGGGCTAGCTCGTGGAACTCAATGTTGTACTTGTACACGGAGTTACCACCCTGCTTCAAGCGCCTGAACTTCTCACGCATCTCCTCCACAAAGCTGGAAGGAATGTAGTGGGACCTGAAGTCACAGCAGAACTCATCCCAAGTGATCACTCTAGCGCCTCTTGAATCCTTCAACTGTTGCCACGAGATAGAAGCTTGCCCTTCAACTGGAATGTTGCAAATTTGACAAAATCCTCAGGACGAACATTGCTACACTCAAAATGCTTGTTCATATCACGGATCCAATCCTCGGCATCAAATGGCTGGTCAAAGGAAGTGAAAGTCTTTGGCTGATTCGACAAGAACTGACTCAGATTAGCAAACTGATTGCCACCATGCTGGAAATTGCCTTGCTGCTGATTAGCCCTCTCTTGCAACAACTGTAGCAACATATGGGTGTTTGCATTAGTAGCAGCCATCACCGCTTGCCAAGCCTCAGCAGGAGGAGGCGGCAGCGGAGGAGGATTCTCCGGAGGAGGAGGTGGTGGCGGCACATCCTCACGCCTTGGGTTCTGACGCGTTGGTGGAGCCATCCTGAAGACGGACAACACATTAGCCACATAATATATTGAAGATATAGCTGAATCAAAATGACAGGAATATCTGAACAGGAATAAAGCAATTGCACTCGAACAAAATAGTAAGAATGCTTCCTCAAAGTGACGGTCGACAAAATTCTGATTAAGACCAGTGCAAACAAGTATGAGCTAGAATTGCTCGGAACAAACATATGATCGAGATTCCATCCGATATCTTCGTGGATAAGATCGCACGGGCTCGAATTTATAGTAGCCATCCTGTGCAAGGTAGTGCGCACAACATACAAAGTATCCCCGAGTCGTAGCGAGCTACAAGGACTCTTTAAGACACAACGAGAACCGCTGTAAGACGACCGTGAACAAACACACCCACTGAACATCGAATCCCAACCTCAATCATGCATTTGTAGGAAGATAGTCCTATAAGATACTACTTGATATCCCACCTATGAATTCCCGAAATAACTGGTCATGCAATCTGGTACACGGATACAAGGAGTAATATCACACAACTCCTATACTAACCCGTCACCTGTATCACATCCGTCAACACACAACCAGCATCTCGAACCTTCATCTACCACAGACCCTCGTGATCACAACGATACCAAGTATGGCAGTACTCCCGAACAATCTGCACCAGTACTGGGGACATTGGGGTTATCTCGCCACTACTAGTATTGAAGCAATAACGAACATCCTTCGTTCTTAGATACTCAGAAATCTGAATGATGGCGATGTGCGCAAGAATCCCCTAGAGCTCAACTCCCCAGAAGAAATCAAGGCAGATAGGAGGCACCAAGACAGAACTTCGTCACATCGAAATCATATAGATTTCACAAATACCCGCGTGATCCTAAAAAAAATTTGAGCGAGAAGAGGAGTAGAATTAAGATTTCCTAAGTCGGGAACCTCACCACAGCATGGAAGAGGAGAAAAAAGAATCCTACTCTCCGATATAATTAAGACTCAAAACATTTTACTAGACTCGACTCGGTCAAGTACGGTCACACAAAGGCTCCTATGGTCGTAAGGCTCTGATTACCAACTTGTAATGACTAAGATGCGGTCCTTTCCGATTTGGGGATCGAGGCCCCGAATTGGAAAGAAGCGCATCTAAGCGTTTCACAAACATGGTAACATAGCACATACATAAATAATAGAGGAATGACAATAAGGGATTCAAGTATCATCTCATAAATATCTCAGAGTTACATCACGCATTCAAACAAGGTAGTTCCGCTACGGACTACAAAACAAGGGAAATGACTATCCTACCCTGCATGCTTGCCCATGATCACGACCACGCCTCAATCTTCTGGATAGTTCACATACATGCGGTCGTTCTCCTCATCGTACTGCCACGCCAGCTGCGTACCGTCGGGATCACCTGTCTCGGGGGTACCTGAACCTGTTGGTGTTGTGAAGGAATCCGTGAGCCACGGGGACTCAGCAATCTATGACCTCGGTGCCAGAACTAGTCAAGTTATTATGTTGGAAAGGTGGAGTATTTAGATTGCAGCATCCTAAGCTTTACATGATGGATAACTTACGTAGAACATGTGTGAAGATGGTCTATTCTAGCGGTCGATAATAGATAATCACTAAGTGATCCTGAACACCTACCTACGTCAATCATAACCCCACCGTGTTCTCGATCGAAGAGAGATCTTCGAAGGGGACATTCACGATTACGCACACAGTTGGCAATTTTATTAGCTTATGTTTGAGTTATCTATTACCGGATGTTAACAAATATTTCAAGTTGCCACATAATCGCGGGCACGGCTTTCCGAAAGATTAAACCCTGCAGGGGTGCTCCAACTAGTCCACCACAAACGTACACGGGCCACAAAGTAATCCTCTATCACGAATCTCGTGATCTCGTCGGATTCCTTAGAGGAAAACCTCAACTCTGGGGAGAACCAAAGCTTCACCGGGATTCCAATACGCAAGATATATCACTAAGCTAAGACAAGACTAGCAGGACCTCCGGTGTGTTGACGACCCTGATAAGAGCCGCGTATCTCAATCTCACGACAACACCGTCTATGCATAGTGGACAAGGACCAAACCTCAAGTTTCCTTGGGGTGGTATTGCCGACTGCTAGGTGGGTTGACCAACACTCATGAGGAGCACTGGCCCGGGTTGTTGATTAATTTCCTCGGGATAGCTATTCCCTATGCAGATTATTATTAAGTGATTAGCAGATTAAAACCAATGTTGGGTCCTACCGGACAAGTCTTAACACTACGCGATTTATCGAGGGGGTCCCCATAACAACCCCGAACGTGTTAGGAGCGATCAAAATGGAATCAAACATCGGTAGCCGGTAACTATTGCGGCAATAATGGAACAAAGCACCCGACAACAGGCTAGGCCTTCCGTTATTTACCAAGTATATAGGTGCATTAATTAAATAACAGATTTAACATAATGATATCAAACTCATGTTATCACATGAGACCACTGCACCGGCATCTAGCAACGCTAACATTAGTAGCTGAGCAAGCCTACTTAGCCATTCAAGATTGCTAAGAAGGGATAAGTGTTTGGCTTTCATGGCAATTCAGGAGGCAATTATTTCAGTGGCAGGCAGCGAGCATATGATGGAAGAAATGTAATCTAGCATAACAAGTCTAGAGATGGAATCAAGGTCATATCATCTTGCCTGTGATATCCTCAGCTTGGAACTGTTCTTGATCGTCCTGCACGTACTCTCCCGAATCCACGTACTCGTTCTCCGATCCCGGTGCTACCCAACATAAGAATAACATCCAATGAACAACAGCACCTCAAGATGCAACAAGCACATGATGCATGAGTTGAATATGAACATGCATCACTATTTCTATCACTAGCACAAGCATGAGAAGTAAATGCATGTTCCTGGACAGAAATGCATTCTAAGCTATCTTTACATGCATGATAATGACATGATCAGATGTGTCTCGTGAAAATGATGCAAAAGCATATAAAGAACACTACAAACGGAGCTACGGATCAACGGGAAACAACGAAACAAGAAATGAAGTGCTACGTGTCAAATTCATCACAACACACTCCAAAGGCATATCTCTGGTATTTCCAGGTTGCCAAGACATAAAACAAACCAACATGGATGGGGTGGTGCAAAGAATATCACCACACCATCAACTATGCACTCACAAACATCAAAATGACAAAACTACACAATCTGCCATAAACTGCATCATAACACTTTGTGAGCTACATGCAAAGCACCTACAGCCACCCAAATATGCCAAATAAGATATGTGGCAGTAGCTATCCAAGAGTAATACAAGCACAAGCAAAAAGATCACACAAAGGATTTAAACACAGAAAGTTACACAGCTGCAAACTTGCCCAAAAATATCAGATTTCAGGGACTTAGTGAAAATTCCAGATGCTCACTATTTGTTTATGCTCTGAAGCATTTTGACAGCAGCCAAAATAATATCTACAGGACTCCAAATGGAATGAAAATTTACAGGGATCTAGACAAACATATAAGCTTCAACTTTCCAGTTGAAAGCTAAGGCTGAATCACAACACATAGACCTTCACAAGCTCATCAACAGGAGAAGAAAATATAAACAAATTCTAAGACTTAGTGAAAATCTGAGATTTTCACTAATCTGGAATTTCAGCCACATGCCTATTTTTATTGGGCACAACTTGCACATATGGTTTCCTAAGCATGAAAAAAAACCAATATGTGCTAGAGGGGGTCACCCTCTACTGCCACAACCAAGAATCAAGCTCTTGGACACGCCACATCTCATGGAATCAAGCCCTAAACATAGAACAAATCTGAAATATGTCATTTCCAGAAAGTGTTCCAATGGAAAAACTAATCTCACCAATGGATTCCTGGGATGATTCTACCCCAAAAACATATATAATACTTATGCACTTTCTTGGAATAAGTGGGCACAAACTAGGAAAGAAATTCTACATGGAATCATATGTAGTGAATAGTGCATCAACACATGTGCAAAATCACTAGAACAACTCCTACACTAGCTCTTGCACATGACCACAACATCAATGGGGGTACATGAGGGGTAGACCCCATGCCTATGTGCCTTGGCACATCACCACACCATCACAAGCAACAAGCACAACATAATAACATCACCTACACATGAAATCTTGCACATATGCCCATCAAGGCATGACTTGCCATGATAAGTGTGAGACATACTCACATGAGCACCGACACACTCACATATGATCTAGCCAATCTATATATACATGCACTCATAACAACAATGCACTCCTATACATGATCATACTACACATGCTCTCCTAGTGCAAACACACCACATGCATATGACTTGAACCACATGCATATGCTCCTGCAAGCAACCTATACCAACATATATACTAGGTGTGTGGGAGGGGAAAACCCTTTTCACATACACACACACTCACTTGCACCAAAGGCACAAGCACCACATGACAACAACAACTACCATGCATACACCCTTGTTAGCAACACATACACCTCATACATGTTGTTTTAAGGAGAGGCTAAATCTCCCCCATGGTGTGAAGCACACCAAAACCACATCTACACAAGCCAAAGGTGAACAGCTCAAGGAAAAATAAAGCACAACAAAAAAAAAAAGGTGGGGAAGGAGGGATCGAACCCTATACCCCTCTGGTACTGCCCACAGATACAAACCACTCTGCTAGTGGCCTTGTGCTCGACAGAACAGAGCAGCCTAGCAGGTTAAACTACCTGCTACGCGAAACTACTGTGCCAAAGGAAATAAAACCAAAAAGGGTGCCGAGGGGGGATCGAACCTGCAACCTCCAACAGGCAACAACAACACACAACCACTACGCTACGCATCGGTGTCTGACAGAGAAGGGGGCTCTGCTCTTTTGAGCATCCCCTTCGGGATCCACTGCTGATCCACGGTGGCCGAAACAGGGGAGCCACCTCGCGGGCGACACAAGCAAAATCAAGCACCGACTCGTCGATAGAAGGACGCCCTGGCATCCACGGTTCCATTTCCCTAGCTAAATCTACTCGAGAGGCACTACTGCTACGCCTCTACGACGCGTGGCAGTGCTGGTGACAGGGAACAACATGGGGGCGAACCTACGGCTCCTACGCTCGATCTAAGGCAGGGAAGGGGGAAGGAAGTCTCTGCTCACCCAACGGAAGAAGAAACCGATCGTATCGGAGTGGTAGCAGGGGAAGAAGAGGAGGAAACCGCGTCGGGGATGCTTGCCGGAGCGGAAGGGGTCGTCGTCAATGCAGGGGAAGAAGAGGAGTTGTTGTCGTCCTAGCTGCGGGAATGGACCCCCTGGAGATCCCGTGAGCTCGACGACGCCTTGGAGAGGAAGCAGAGGCACATCAACTACGGCGGCGAGCTTCTTCACGATCCGGCCATGGCGGATGCGCCGATTCTCTTACCTGAGGTCGTCGACGGAGAGAGAGGGAGATGGGGAAGAAGTGGAGGCGGAGGCGGAGGAACTCTAGCCTTGGCACGGACGCCAAGAGGGATTAAATAGGGGAAGGAAGAGGAGAGGGACACGCCGCGGCCATGTGCGTGAGGGGAGCTCCGGTGGAAAGCAGAGAGGGGAAAAGATGAGTCGCTGACAAGGGGCCCCAGGTGTCGAGCTGGAAAGGAGGAAGAAGAGGGACGCGTTGCGGGCTCCTGCGCGAGAGAGAGGAGGAAGTGGGCCGGCCTGTGGGAGGAAGCCCAGAGGGTGGCGCCAGATAGAGGAGAAAGAAATCCCCTGGCTTTCCTATTATAAATAAAACAGGAAAAGAAAAATAAAACACAGGCCAAACTATTGGCTCAAAAATAAAGATAAAAACACCCCTCATCATAAGGAATTATGACCTATTTGAATTAAATGGAAAAGAAATGTTTAGGGCAAATAAATGTTTACAGAACAACATTTTCTTGATCTGTTTTGTAATTTTTTGCACCTTTAAAACATGTTTTAAAATTAGCAATTTCACATCACAAATACACCACAAACAAGAGCTAAATCAGGAACATTTTTAAAACAGAAAAGGTTCAAGTGAAACTTGACCTTGGGATGAAATAGAGAGGGGGAAGATGGTTTTGAAACCTACACAACCTACAAGGCACTACCTACTATCATCTACCTCCACACCATTCACACATCCCACATCACATCAACAACACATGAATTCACAAGACTCAAACCAAGACATAGAATGATATGGAATGCATGCATGCAAGGGAAGAAATAATAAGGTGACAACACATGAAATCATAAGCATTGAACTCTCTCATAGCATTGACAAGGTGGACCCACATGGGAAGGTTCCAAAAAGGGAAGGTTACACACTTGGGGCATTACAATTAGCCCTAAATTATGTAGGGCATTTGCATAAACCTCTCGAGGGCATGAAAGTTGCGGAGGTAGAATTCCCAGATTCTCCAGCCTTTATTTGTTCACATGGGGTATTTATATCCATTGTCACCAGCTTTGTTCAAGATCTCAATCATGCAAGCCTATAGAGATAGGAAAGCTCTGTTTAGCTTGTAAACCTTGTAGTCTTCAAATTCCTCCAACACTCCATTAATTAGATCTTGAAGTGTTTTAGGGCTCAAGCAATCTATCAGAGATTGCAATGAGTTGAAAATCACAAGGCCAAGCGCATTCAAATCAGGACCGTTGGCGGGCTGTTGTATTATTCTGACGTCCACTCCAGTTCTTGAAACAACTTCTTAAAATTCCGGGTCAGTAGGGAGTATGTGGGGCTTAGCATTGTCCTGTTGTATATAGATTGTCTGCCGAGCATCACTTTCAGGACAAACACCTTGTATTGCTGGCAAGATGTTCTCTATCAAGAACTCTCTCATCACCTTTGTGTCGACTTTTATTGACTTTGTATCTACTGTGACTCTAGGTCGGTTGTCACTTCTCCTCTGAGCAGGAACTTCTTTAACGAATGGCCAAATACCAATTTTCCCAGAGAACATCACATTTCCTTCACTATCCCATCTTGGCCTAGCAACTGCCGTCAAGAACATGATATTTCCAATACAGTTGCTGCTTTGTATAGTTCTTGTAGGCTCTTCCTCCTCATCCAAGAGATAATAGTTCTGTTGAGGAACGTTGCATGGGAAACAAAAAAATTCCTACGCACACGAAGACCTATCATGGTGATGTCCATCTACGAGTGGAAATTTGGATCTACGTACCCTTGTAGATCGCACAGAAGGAAGCGTTAAGAAACGCGTTTGATGTAGTGGAACGTCTTCACGTTCCTCGAACTATCCCACCAACCGTCCCATGATCCATCCCACGAACCGTCCCGCGATCCGTCCCATGATCTGTTCCGATCTAGTGCCGAACGGACGGCACCTCCGCTTTCAGCACACGTACAGCTCGATGACGATCTCGGCCTTCTTGATCCAGCAAGAGAGACGGGGAAGTAGATGAGTTCTCCGGCAGCGTGATGACGCGCCGGTGTTGGTGATGAACTATTTCTGCAGGGCTCCGCCCGAGCTCCGTAGAAATCTAATCTAGAGGAAGAACTACGGGGTGTAGGTTTGAGTTGCATGTGGCAAAGTTGTATCTCAAAAGCCCAAAACCTCTAGTATATATAGGAGGAGGGGGAGGCAGCCTTGGGCAGCCTTGGAGCACCAAGGAGTCCTCCTTGGGTCGGCCGAAGTGGGAGAGAGGGAGGAGTCCTTCTCCAATCCCACTTGGATTTGGACCCCTTCCTTATTTTCCCACCTCTTATGGATTTTCCACTTTTTCCTCATGGGCTTTATTTGGATGACTTTGTCAGCCCATTATACCTTATTGTGCATCCAATAAACCCATGTGGACCCCTTGGGGCGTGGTGGGCCTACCCAGTGGACCCCCGAAACCCATTCGTCACTCCCGGTACACTGCCGGTAATGGCCGAAAACTTTCCGGAATCCAAACACCAACTTCCTATATATCAATCTTCGTTTTTGGACCATTCTGGAAACCCTCATGATGTCCTGATCTCATCCGAGAATCCGAACAACCTTCGGTCACCAACACATATAACTCAACTATACTAAAACATCATCGAACCTTAAGTGTGCAGACCCTGCGGGTTCGAGAACTATGTAGACATGACCCGAGACACTCCTCGGTCAATATCCAATAGCGGGACCTGGATGCCCATATTGGATCCTACATATTCTACGAAGATCTTATTGGTTGAACCTCTGTGCCAAGGACTCATATAATTCCGTATGTCATTCCCTTTGTCCTTCAGTATGTTACTTGCCCAAGATTCGATCGTCGGTATCCGCATACCAATTTAAATCTCGTTACCGGCAAGTCTCTTTACTCGTTCCGTAATACAAGATCCCATGACTTACACTTAGTCACATTGCTTGCAAGGCTTGTGTGTGATGTTGTATTACCGAGTGGGCCCCGGGATACCTCTCCGTCACACGGAGTGACAAATCCCAATCTTGATCCATTCTAACTCAACGGACACCTTCGGAGATACCCGTAGAGCACCTTTATAGTCACCCAGTTACGTTGCAACGTTTGATACACACAAGGTATTCCTCCGGTAACAGTGAGTTATATGATCTCATGGTCATAGGAATAAATACTTGACACACAGAAAACAATAGCAATACAATGACACGATCGATATGGTACGTTCATAGTTTGGGTCTAGTCCATCACATAATTTTCCTAATGATGTGATCCCGTTATCAAGTGACAATACTTGTCTATGGTCAGGAAACCTTGACCATCTTTGATCAACGAGCTAGTCAACTAGAGGCTTACTAGGGACAATCTTTGTCTATGTATCTACCCATGTATTTGTGTTTCCAATCAATACAATTATAGCATGGATAATAAAAGATTATCATGAACAAAAAAAAATATAATAATAACTAATTTATCATTGCATCTAGGGCATATTTCCAACAGTCTCCCACTTGCACTAGAGTCAATAATCTAGTTCACATCACCATGTGAGTTTAACGAATCCAACACCCATATAGTTCTGGGGTTTGATCACGTCTTGCTCGTGAGAGAGGTTTTAGTCAACGGTTCTGAATCTTTCAGATCCGTGTGTGATTTACAAATCTTTATGTCATTTTATAGATGATGCTACTACGTGCTATTCGGAAGTACTCCAAATATCCACTCTACTATACGAATCCGTTTTACTACTCAGAGTTATTCGGATTAGTGTCAAAGTTTGCATCGACGTAACCCTTTACAATGAACTCTTTAATCACCTCCATAATCGAGAAAAAGTCCTTAGTCCACTAGTTACTAAGGATAACTTTGACTGCTGTTTTAGTGATTCAATCCTGGATCACCTTTTGTACCCCTTGACAGACTCATGGCAAGGCACACATCAGGTGCGGTACACAACTTGGTATACTTTAGAGTCTACAACTAAGGCATAGGGGACGACCTGTGTCCTTTCTCTTTCTTCTGTCTTGGTCGGGCTTTGAGTCTTACTCAAATTCACACCTTACAACGCAGCCAATAACTCTTTCTTTGGTGATCTATTTTGAACTCCTTCAAAAACTTGTCAAGGCATGCATTTCATTGAAAGTTCTATTAACCGTTTTGATATATATCTATAGATATTGATGCTCAATGTTTCAAGTAGATCTATAAAGTTTTTCCTTTGAAAAACTCCTTTCAAACAACCCTTTATGCTTCACAGAAATTCTACATTACTTCCGATCTATAATATGTCAACCACATATACTTATCAGAAATTCTATAGTGCTCCCACTCACTTCTTTGGAAATACAAGTTTCTCATAAACCTTGTATAAACCCAAAAGCTTTGATCATCTCATCAAAGCGTATATTCCAACTCCGAGATGCTTGCACTAGTCCATAGAAAGATCGCTGGAGCTTGCATACTTGTTAGCATCCTTAGGATCGACAAAACCTTCTAGTTGTATCACATACAACCTTTCCTCAAGGAAACCGTCGAGGAAACAATGTTTTGAAATCCTATGTGCAATATTTCACAAACAATGCAGCAATTGCTAACATAATTCCAACAGATTTTTAGCATCGCTACGAGTGAGAAAGTCTCATCATAGTCAACTCTTTGAACTTGTCAGAAACATCTTGGCTATAAGTCGAGTTTTTTAATGGTGACTTTTCACCATCATCGTTTGTCTTCCCTTTAAAGATCCATGTTTACTTAATAGTCCTATGACCATCAAGAAGTTCTTCCAAAGTCTACACTTTGTTTTCATACATGGATCCTCTCTCGGATTTCATTGCCTCCAGCCATTTGTCAGAATCCGGGCCCACCGTCGCTTCTCCATAGCTCGTAGGTTCATTGTTGTTCAACAACATGACCTATAGGACAGGGTTACCGTACCACTCTGCAGTAGTACGTGACCTTGTCTACCTACGAGGTTTGTAGTAACTTGATCCGAAGCTCAATGATCACCATCATCAGTTTCCACTTCAATTGGTGTAGGCGCCACACGAACAACTTCCTGCGCCCTGCTACACACTAGTTGAAGTGACGGTTCAATAACCTCATCAAGTTTTACCACTCTCCCACTCAATTCTTTCGAGAGAAAATTTTCCTTGAGAAAGGACCCGTTTCTAGAAACAAACACTTCGCTTCCGGATCTGAGATAGGAGATGTACCCAACTGTTTTGGATATCCTATGAAGATGCATTTATCCGCTTTGGGTTCGAGCTTATCAGACTGAAACTTTTTCACATAAGCATCGCAACCCCAAACTTTTAAGAAACGACAACTTAGGTTTTCTCCAAACCATAGTGTATACTGTGCCATCTCAACAGAAATACGTGGTCCCCTATTTTAAAGTGAATGCGGTTATCTCTAACGCATAACCCATAAACGATAGTGGTAATTCGATAAGAGACATCATAGTATGCACCATATCAAATAGGGAGCGGCTATGATGTTCGGACACACCATCACACTATGGTGTTCTTAGGTGGCAAGAATTGCGAAACAATTTCCACATTGTCTTAACCATGTACCAAAACTCGCAACTCAGATATTCATCTCTATGTTCATATTGTAGACAGTTTATCCTCTTGTCACGATGATCTTCACTCTGAAATAGCTTTGAACTTTTCAATATTTCAGACTTGTGATTCATCAAGTAAATATTCCTGTATCTACTCAAATCATTAGTGAATTAAGAACATAATGATATGCATCGTGTGCCTCAGCACTCATTAGACTGCACACATCAAAAATGTTTTGCATCCAGCAAGTTACTTTCTTGTTCCATGTGGTATGATTTTGCATGTCTCAAGTGATTCAAAATCAAGTGAGTCCAAACGATCCATCTGCATGGAGTTTCTTCATGCGTTTATACCAACAGGTATGGTTTGCATGTCTCAAACGTTTCAAAAATGAGTGAGTACAAAGATCCATCGACATGGAGCTTCTTCATGCATTTTACGCGAGCATGACTCAAGCGGCAGTGCCACAAGTAAGTGGTACTATCATTATTACTTTGTATCTTTTGGCACTAATATTATGAATATGTGTAACACTACGATCGAGATTCAATAAACCATTGAAGGTAATTATTCAAGCAAATAGAATAACCATTATTCTCTTTAAATGAATAATCGTATTGCAATAAACACGATCTAATCATGTTCATGCTCAACGCAAACACCAAATAACAATTATTTAGTTTTAACACCAATCCCGATGGTAGAGGGAGCGTGCGATGTTTGATCACATCAACCTTGGAAACACTTCCAACACTTATCGTCACCTCACCTTTAGCTAGTCTCCGTTTATTCTGTAGCTTTTATTTCGAGTTACTAATCACTTAGCAATCGAACCGGTATCCAATACCCTCGTGCTACTAGGAGTACTAGTAAAGTACACATCAATATCATGTATATCAAATATACTTCTGTTGACTTCGCCAGCCTTCTCATCTACCAAGTATCTAGGATAGCTCCGCCTCAGTGACCGTTCCCCTCATAACAGAAGCACTTAGTCTCGGGTTTGGGTTTAATTTTGGGTTTCTTCATTAGAGCAGAACTAGTTTGCCGTTTCATGAAGTATCCCTTCTAGCCCTTGCCCTTCTTGAAACTAGTGGTTTTACTAACCATCAACAATTGATGCTCCTTCTTGATTTCTACTTTCCGAGTGTCAAAACATTGCGAATCTCTCAAGGATCACCATACCTATCCATGATATGTTATAGTTCACCACGAAGCTCTAGCAGCTTAGTGGCAGTGACTTTGGAGAACCATCACTATTTCATCTGGAAGATTAACTCCCACTTGATTCAAGCGATTGTTGTACTCAGACAATCTAAGAACATGCTCAACGATTGAGCTTTTCTCCTTTACTTTGTAGACAAAGAATCTTGTCAGAGGTCTCATACCTCTCAACAAGGGCACGAGCATGAAATCTCAATTTCATCTCTTAGAACATCTCTTATGTTCCATGACGTTTCAAAACGTCTTAGGCGCCTTTCTTCTAAGCCATTAAGTATTACGCACTGAACTATGACGTAGTCATCAATAACGTGTATGTCAGATGTTCGCAACATCCACAGACGACGCTCGAGGTGCAGCACACCGAGTGGTGCATTAAGGACATAAGCCTTCTGTGCAGCAATGAGGACAATCCTCAGTTTTACGGACTCAGTCCGCAAAGTTGCTACTATCTTCTTTCAACTAAATTTTCTCTAGGAACATATAAAACAGTAGAGCTATAGCGCAAGCTACATCATAATTCGCAAAGACCTTTTGACTATGTTCATGATAATTGGAGTTTAACTAATCAAATTACTTGCTAAACTCCCACTCAAAAAGTATATCCCTCTAGTCATTTGAGTGGTACATGATCCAAATTCACTAACTCAAGTCCGATCATCACGTGAGTTGAGAATAGTTTCAGTGGTAAGCATCTCTATGCTAATCATATCAACTAGACGATTCATGCTCGACCCTTCAGTCTCATGTGTTTCGAGGCTATGTCTCCATATGCTAGGCTCGTCAAGCTTAACCCGAGTGTTCCGCGTCTGCAACTGTTTTGCACCCGTTGTATGTGAACGTTGAGTCTATCACACCCAATATGCCCATCATCTTGTGCTTCTTGATCTCCATCACCAAAGCACCGGCATGATCTTCTTGTCATCGGCGCAACACCATGATCTCCATCATCATGATCTCCATCATCGTGCCGCCATCGAGGTTGTCGTGCTATCTATGCTATTACTACTAAAGCTACGACCTAGCAATATAGTAAACGCATCTACAAACACAAACGTTAGTTTAAAGTCAACCCTATGGCTCCCGCCGGTTGCCGTAGCATCAACGTGCAAGTCGATATTAACTATTACAACATGATCATCTCATACATCCAATATATCATATCACGTCATTGGCCATATCATATCACATACATACCCTGCAAAAACAAGTTAGACGTCCTCTAATTTGTTGTTGCATGTTTTACGTAGGTGCTATGGGTATCTAGTATGATCGCATCTTACTTATGCAAAAACCACAACTGAGATGTGCAAATTGCTATTTAACCTCTCCAAGGACCGCCTCGGTCAAAACCAATTCAACTAAAGTTGAAGAAACATGCACCCGCCGGTCATCTTTATGAAACGGGGTTGCATGTCAATCGATGAAACCAGTCTCTCGTAAGCGTATGAGTTATGTCGGTCCGGGCCGCTTCAATCCAACAATACCGCCGAATCGAGAAAAGACTAAGGAGGGCAGCAAATCGAACATCACCGTCCATAAAAGTTTTTGTGTTCTACTCGAGATAACATCTACGCATGAACCTAGCTCATGATGCCACTGTTGGGGAACGTTGCATGGGAAACAAAAATTTTCCTACGCAAACGAAGACCTATTATGGTGATGTCCATCTACGAGTGGAGATTTGGATCTACGTACCCTTGTAGATCGCACAGAAGGAAGCGTTAAGAAACGCGTTTGATGTAGTGGAACGTATTCACGTTCCTCGAACCGTCCCATGAACCGTCTCGCGATCCGTCCCCCGAACCGTCCCGCGATCCGTCCCACGATCCGTTCCGATCTAGTGCAGAACGGACGGCACCTCCGCGTTCAGCACACGTACAGCTCAATGACGATCTCGGCCTTCTTGATCCAACAAGAGAGACGGAGAAGTAGATGAGTTCTCCGGCAGCGTGACGGCGCGCCGGTGTTGGTGATGAACTATTCCTGCAGGGTCCGCCCGAACTCCGCAGAAATCTAATCCAGAGGAAGAACTACGGGTTGTAGGTTTGAGTTGCACGTGGAAAAGTTGTATCTCAAAAGCCCTAAACCTCTAGTATATATAGGAGGAGGGGAGAGGCAGGCTTGGGCAGCCTTGGCGCACCAAGGAGTCCTCCTTGGGTCGGCCGAAGTGGGAGAGAGGGAGGAGTTCTTCTCCAATCCCACTTGGATTTGGACTCCTTCCTTATTTTCCCACCTCTTTTGGATTTTCCACTTTTCCCTCATGGGCTTTCCTTGGATGACTTTGTCAGCCCATTATACCTTATTGTGCATCCAATAAACCCATGTGGACCCCTTGGGGCGTGGTGGGCCCACCCAGTGGGCCCCCGGAATCCATTCGTCACTCTCGGTACACTGCCGGTAATGCCCAAAAACTTTCCGGAATCCAAACACCAACTTCCTATATATCAAACTTCGTTTTTGGACCACTCCGGAAACCCTCGTGACATCCGTGATCTCATCCGGGACTCCGAACAACCTCCGTTCACCAACACATATAACTCAACTATACTAAAACATCATCGAACCTTAAGTGTGCAGACCCTGCGGGTTCGAGAACTATGTAGACATGACCTGAGACACTCCTCGGTCAATATCCAATAGCGGGACCTGGATGCACATATTGGATCCTACATATTCTACGAAGATCTTATCGGTTGAACCTCTGTGCCAAGGATTCATATAATCCCGTATGTCATTCCCTTTGTCCTTCGGTATGTTACTTGCCCGAGATTCGATCGTCGGTATCCGCATACCTATTTCAATCTCGTTACCGGCAAGTCTCTTTACTCATTCTGTAATACAAGATCCCGTGACTTACACTTAGTCACATTGCTTGCAAGGCTTGTGTGTGATGTTGTATTACCGAGTGGGCCCTGAGATACCTCTCCGTCACACGGAGTGACAAATCCCAGTCTTGATCCATACTAACTCAACGGACACCTTCGGAGATACCCGTAGAGCACCTTTATAGTCACCCAGTTACGTTGCGACGTTTGATACACACAAGGTATTCCTCCGGTGCGAGTGAGTTATATGATCTCATGGTCATAGGAATAAATACTTGACACGCAGAAAACAATAGCAATAAAATGACACGATCAATATGCTACGTTCATAGTTTGGGTCTAGTCCATCACATGATTTTCCTAATGATGTGATCCCGTTATCAAGTGACAACACTTGTCTATGGTCAGGAAACCTTGACCATCTTTGATCAACGAGCTAGTCAACTAGAGGCTTACTAGGGATAGTGTTTTGTCTATGTATCCACACATGTATTTGTGTTTCCAATCAATACAATTATAGCATGGATAATAAACGATTATAATGAACAAAGAAATATAATAATAACTAATTTGTCATTGCATCTAGGGCATATTTCCAACAAGTTCTTGTTTCTCTTTGTCATATAAAACCATTTCTCGTCAATATGCACAATGTTGTGCATAGTTTTGAATTTAGGCCTTTTTGTTTCTGTTGTTTCCTCATCGAGCATTGACAACTAGAATTTCATCCTATCAATCTTATTCTTGTCCTTCAGAAGAGGCTTCACGGAATTTGTGTGTATCTTTATTAGCTTTAGCTTAAACTTCCCGTGGAGTGTGCTAGGGCTGCACCCGAGTTGCCAATCTAGTGATCTTATAGTCAACCTCTTGTTTAGTGATATTGTTGGGATCTGCTCTAGGTTGTTGTTCTTTGGCTTTCTTCCACATTTTTCCTTTCTTTGATTGGAAACGTCCACTTTCAAACCATCAGCAATTTGCTTCATCGCCTTCTGCCAAACTCTTTGTATACTCCTCACACCGACCTTAAAAACCGCGCAACATCTTTCTTATCATTTCTCTTGAACTTTCCGCCTCTACTCATACACAGTGTATGCAATGCTACATAAGCAGCATATTTTTCCTGGTCACTGAGGGTTCTTCTTTTTCTAGATCCTTGCTCAACAACTGCATCTTCATCGGGATTGACATGTCCCTCCTCTTCTTCAACATGGTCATCGAGAGGCTCTTCTTCGGGTATGCCTTCTTCCTCTTCTCCAAGTGGAGTGCAACTGAGATCGAATTCCATATTCATCATGCAGTTCTTGCTGCTACGTGGAGGTAGTCCTATTGCTACTGATGCGTTACTCATGTGAGCATGCTCAGGACAAGCTGCCCTTATGAACTGCTACTGCTTGAGTACTCTGTTCAAATGCATGCTTAGGACAAACCGATGCCTTACAAACTGCTTTTGTTGCCTATAGTTCTTCTCTGTATCAACTGTTGTATTACAAACTGCTACTGATGCTTGATGTACTCCTCGTTTTTGGGTGGATGGGAAGCGAGCTGGAAGACGACGGAGATGGGGGTGGAGGGGCGGGAAGATGCTCGTTTATTCAAAAAACATGAGCTGTAACGATTCAACCTGGGAGGGGCAGACATGTCATTTAGGGGATTTTGGGTGGCTGTCTGAAAATGCTTAAACGTCATATATTTCGAGACGGAGGGAATACATGTTAAACAATTTGCAAATATAAGAGCATTTTATGAATACATGGTGAATACTTTTTAATGGCAAAAAATATTCTTTCATACACAATGTACATTTTTTGTACACCCAGAACATTTGTTATACATATTTACCATTTTTTTAAACGCTATTAACATTTTTCACACACATTGTATTTTCTTATATATTCTTTGTATACATGACAAGCATTTGTTCAGTACACATTTAACATTTCTGAAATACTTGATTAACATTATTCAAATATTTGATTAGCATTATTTGAAATGCTTGATTAATGTTTTAAACACGTGGTCAACATTTTTCATACACAATCTATTTGATTTGTATATATTTTTATACATGAGAAACATTTTTTATACATATTCAACATTTTGAAAATACTTGATTAATAGTTTTCTAAATACATGATTACCATTTTTCATAGAAATTATATATATATTTATCCATTTTTCGTATACACGAGAAGCATCCCTTTTTCCTTTTTGAGAGGCACTTCAGAAAACAGACCTATGCCTCTTCCAAAATCAAGCTTGTGCCTTTATGATAAGCAAACATATGCCTCTCACGGAACATAAAAACACGTTTTTTCGCTTTTCGAGAGACATAAAATCTATGCCTTCACAAGAAGTAGACCAGTGGCTCTTGCGGAAGCCAAAAAAGTAAGGTTTTTTGTGCTTTTTTGGTCAAAAATCTAACCTAGGAAAATTGGACAAAAAATAAAAAAAATCAGAAAAAACATATAAAACCAGGGAACTCGTATAAAAAATAAGAAAACCAAATCCCGAGGGAGCACCCAACATACGACATGTGATGACGGTGAGAGCGCATTAGTTGACGTATTTTCAGTCCACCAAAAAATGATCCTGCGGGGCTTCCGTAAAGGATACCCTTCGATTTCTCGCATTCGGTCCACTTCACATCCATCTAAATTTAGGCTGGATATGAAAGATCATTCATCTAGATTTTCTTTATTTTACCAATTACTAGCAAAAAAAAACCGTGCGTTGCAATGGAAGAGAAAATAACACATGCTTTAAATGCAATATATTTTGATATGACATCACATTTGTATTGCCGACGATGGCCATCATCAAAAGTTCAGAACCAAGAGGAGCGATGTGTGAATCCCTTGCATACATCAGAGAAGTCGCTCAGATATAATTATAAAAGAAGAATGTAAGCTTAGTACTCTGACATTAGCTCTATCCAGTGTTAAACCCGTAAGCATCAGTGACAATGGGTCCACATTTCTGGCAAAGTAAATTCCCGCGGGGCCGCGGGGTTATACAAATGCCATCAATAACAGTCGAGCATCATGAGCTACAAGTAGATAGGCGATAAGAGTGTAACCCATAGTGAACATTTCCAGCCACCCCCTCTGAAATCTGAATGCAAACGGGAAGCATTCATAAAGTCAACTCACAAGCTCCATCAAGCTGGACCACATAGAGCACCAACTTTGTCGCTGTATATCGCTGGTATGTTACAGGCAAAGTGACCAGCTAATCGATTGGATCCAATTTCAATGCCGTTGCATCATTTCAACTAACAAATCTGCAGGACTATCAATGGCAGGGACTGCCAGGGGAGATCCCATGGGCTGGAGTCGCGATCTCTGGAGCTAGATGGCCACCTAGCAGTGGCTGTGTGAGAAGAGAAGCGGCGGGGGGAGCAACCCAAAGCACGCACCGGTGAAGGCTATGAGGTCGGGCCTCTCCGCTTCGATGAGCCGGCGCAGGAACCGGGTCGTGTGAGGTCGGAGCAGCGCGCGCCGCCGACCTCCGGCGCCACGTCCCGGCAACGCGTGGCGGCGCCGTTGCCGAAGTGCATGTCCGCCACCTGCGAGCAAGGGTCACCGGGCGAGGCGCGGGCATGCACGGGAAATCAGGCGAGCGAGCGAGCGAGCGAAGGTGCCGACCTGGAGGATCTTGAAGGCGCCGTCATGGCGGAAGCGGAGGGGCAGGGAAGGGGACCGCTTGACGCGGGGCACGGCAGCGCCGGGGTCCAGCAGGGCGGAGAAGCGGAGGAGGACGAAGGCGAGGAGGCAGGGGACGAGGAGCGGGAGGAGGCGGGTTGATTACCTGAAACATCAGGGAGTTTTCTGAAAAATGCAAAAAACGGTTCGGCTCTGACTACAAGATGGACCGCGGGTTGATTATCTAAAACTGTAAGGGCTTTTGTGGAAAATGACAGAAAACGGTTCGTTCTGACTTAAAATTGGACTGCGGGTTAATTACCTGAAACTGCGAGGGTTTTTATGCAAAATGACCGACGACGGACGACAGAAGCGCTGCGCGCTTTATTATTAGGGGAGGCTGATAATTGATCGTCCGTTTCAGCCATGGTTTGATGGACCTCCTAATCGCCGCTCACCGCGGCAACTAGTCAGGGCTTCGCACAGGGCGACCCCGACTCGGCCGGCCCAGTAGGTGCACCACGACTGTATTTTTTTTCCTTTTCTGCTCATTTTTTTATTTTTTGGGTCATTTTTCTTTCCGTTTTCACTTTTTTCTTTTTTATCAAAACGTATAAACGTTGAATTTCTTAAAATATTTTTTAAAAACATGAACTATTTTTAAAATAGGGAACATTTTTTCTGGAATATTTTTTCAAATTCCCGATTATTTTTTAAATTCTGGAACATCTTTCAAATTCCGGAACATATTTCAATTTCTGAAACATTTTTTAAATTTCGAAACATTTTTTCAAATTCCAGAACATACTTTCAAATTACTGAACATTTTTTCAAATTCTGGAACATTTCTCAAAACTCCGAAACCTTTTTTAAAATCTGGAATTTTTTTAAATTTTTGGAACATTTTTTCAAATTACAGAACATTTTTACAAATGCCGCAACATTTTTTCAAAATCTTGAATATTTTTTAAAATTCCGAAACATTTTTTCACATTCTGAAACATTTTTTCAAATTCCAGAACAATTTTGAACACAGAAAAAGGAAAAAAAGAAACAAAAAAATGAAAAAAAAAACGCTTCAGGGAACCTTCTAGAAGTTTCCTAAAACCGGAAATAATCGTTTGGAACCTCTAGAAGGTTTCCAAAACTAGGCATGGCACCCTCGCCATTTGGGCCAGCTCAATCCCCCGCCCGCTTTGTGCAAAGCCTAGACACCGTTTCGCACAGAGCGGCAAATAGGATTTTTCATGGTTTGAGGCGGCTCTGTTTTTCTAACCAAGCGCGATCGGGGTGAATAGGATCTGCACAACAGGCGTTTGCGGCGGTGGAATGCTTACCGAGCACGACCCATGTTATCGTGTCCACGTTCTAGGGCCCAGTTTGTAGGTAGTCTGATCTCTGATGAGGATGCCATGCTCTCAGTCCTCCCTATCCCAATAAATAAACAGAATAAAGGCGTAAATCAAGCGCAAAATCGAAGTCCCCTTGTTGTTCGAGAGAGGAGATGAGAGGAGGGAAAGAGAGAGAGGTGATGGAGGCGATGCGCTCTACTCTGCCGTGGGTGTTTGGCCCCCTATCGACGAGGAGGAGGAGGACATGCGGCGGTGCAGGATCGAGTGGAACGAGCTGTTTCTGGAGGGACACGATCCGTGTTAGAATAAGTTCGAGGTACACAGTCGATCCACCGAGGAACAAAACAATCACAACACGATAATGACCCCGAGATTTGTTAACGAGGTTCGGCGAACTCGCCTACCCCCCGGGGCAATGACTACGGGTGCTCCTCCCCGAGATACCGCAACACCGGCCACCCGGGCGCCGGCACAAGCCGCCGGCTCCCCCTTGCGAGCCTGTCGCTATCTAATTGCCGCGGGTTACAACATGGGGTGCCTCCTCATATATAAGAGGCCAAGGGTACAACGTGTCCGACTACGACACTACATGTATCCTACCCACACTACAACACCAAGTCCATATGTAACCCAACTCATACACAATATTCGACACAACTCTAACAATCTCCACCTTGACGAATAATTTCACCACTTTAAATTTGTCCATGCATCAAACTTCCATGTACTCTGGACTTGTGTTGTCTTCTTCGTAGCTTACCGAGAACTACCCGACGAGTCTGCCCCAGATCCGCCGCCTTCGTGGGAACCTTCTGCTACTCCTGCAACTCCAGTCTCCGTGACTCCACCTGCAATAGTGCTTCCTTGCAACTTGTAAAGATGTGAAGTCGTCCTCGCTCCAATCATCACGGTCACCTTATCTTCCATGATTTTCATGGTCTTCTTATCCCGATCACAACGGAATACCATACCACCATCATGAAGAACTCCAAGCGAAATTAGATTCCTCCTTAGCCCCGACACATGCCTGACTCCCCGAAGCATCCGCTCAACTCCGTCAAACATCTTGATTTTGATGTCACCTACTCTAGCCACACGATAACCAGTGTCATCGCCCATATAGGCTAAACCAAAATCACCAGTCTTGTACGAAAAGAACCACTCCTTGTTGGGTGTCGCATGAAAAGAGCAAGCTGAATCCAACATCCACGCTTCACTTTTGGTTGACCGCCTGTCTGATACTACGAGGGCATCACTACTGCTGTCTGAGTCATCACTATGAGTTGCCATATTAGCACTTGACCCACCATTGAGCTCTGGACAGTCCTTTTTAACATGTCCCCTCTGCTTACACTTGTGATGCTGTATTTTCTTTTTCTTTTTCTTTTTCTTGTTCTTCTCTGCCTCATATCCCTTCCGCCACTCTTCACCCTTGACTAGCAAACCTTCACCATGAGAGACTTCCACCGCATTCTTCTTTCTCATATGATAAGATAGCAAGGCCGCAGTAATATCCTCATTCTTGACGGTCTCCTTCCCGTGCGTCAAAGTAGTAATCAAGTGGTCATAGGATGATGGCAATGAACAAAGAAGCAGAATTGCCCTATCCTCGTCGTCAATCGTCGCACCCAAGCATGTTAGATCCGTCACGACTTGATTAAAGGCGTTCATATACTCCACAAGATCCGACCCCTCCTGCATCTTCATCCCATACAACTTTTTCTTCAGATACACCTTGGTCGTCGCAGTCTTGGACATAAATTGACTCTCCAGCTTCTCCGAGATCTTCTTTGACGAATTCTCATCCATCACATGATAAATAACCTGGTCCGACAGACACAACCGTATAGTTCCGGCTGTCCTCAACTGTAACTCCTCCCAGTCCTCAGCCTCCATCTTAGCTGGCTTGGCTTCCTGCAACAACGCCTTCAAGCATCCCTGTTGTGTCAACAAATCTTTCACCCTTGTCTGCCATAGCCCAAAGCTTCCAGTCACGTCGAACTTCTCCACCTCAAACCTAGTACCCAATGGTGTCATGGTTCTTTGTATGGCTGACCCTGCGAAAAATCAACTAAGCTTTCCATGCAATGCCAAGTACATGAACTCCGCGTACAAATACTCTCATGTGTAGTAGCTACCACACACAACTCATAATGCTAGCTTTTACTTTTGCCGCAACCCTTGCTTTGGATGGATGCGTAGCTCTTGTTCAATTCAATGGATTTTTCTCCTGATTGGATCTGCAGTTTTTCTCGTCACATCAGGTGCCCAGCCCTTGCGGCTATATATAATAGCGCACCTCCAGATTCCTGTCCAACACGAGGTCTTCCATGACTCGGTCCTGTTAACTTTTGTTTCCAAACAAATCCAGTTATCCTGCTGTCGTCCGATTGCTTTTGACAGGAGATATATTGTCAAAAAAATCTGCACCAACAGAACGTATTCACGCCCATCTGCCCGACCACGCGTCCTTCTGTTGCTCGGGCTACCTGACCGTACCCCAGACGGACTGCATCTAGGCCCAGCTGCTAGCTTCGTAGGCAACGTCTCGTCCTCGTCGACCCACCCAACCATGACAGGAAGCAATTTCTTTCCAATCTCGGCGACGCCTGATTCTTCTACGACATCTCCACCTGTGGATCAAGTGAATAACCACCTCGTATAACCTAGCTCATGTTACCACTTGTTAGAATAAGTTCGAGGTACACAGTCGATTCATCGAGGAACAAAACAATCACAACACGATAACAACACCGAGATTTGTTAACGAGGTTCGGCGAACTCGCCTACTCCCCGAAGCAATGACTACGAACACTCCTTCCCAAGATACCGCAACACTGGTCACCCGGGCGCCGGCACAAGCCGCCGGCTCCCCCTTGCGAGCCTGTCGCTATCTAATCGTCGTGGGTTACAACGTGGGGTGCCTCCTCATATATAAGAGGCCAAGGGTACAACGTGTCCGACTACGGCACTACATGTATCCTACCCACACTACAACATCAAGTCCATATGTAACCCAACTCGTACACAATATTCGACACAACTCTTTTTTTACGGTACTACGGCGGGCTTACGCCAGCCTGAACTTTTTTTATAAAATATGATAGAGAATTTACATTTACACAAGAGAGAGGGGGTGGGGGAGGTGGGTGTGGGGGATGAAAGTGTGGAAAAAGATAGAAAAAAAGAAAGAGAGAAAGAGTTACAATGGGTCATAATCTCTGAGACAAGTGAAACAACATAGTACTCGAGTCGCCTGGATGGGCATTGGTTGTTCCTGGGAGCACCTGTTTGACCATAGCATAATGTCATCTGCCGCATAGCGAGCGATCAAGTGAATAGGTTGAAGATCTCATCGGAAAGCTTTGGCATTCCTTCTCTTCCATATGTTCCATAGGACAGCAATGATTACTGTGGAGCGGGTCTTGTTGGATAGTTGAGGACCCCATAGGTTGCGCAGATCTGTCGGTGTGGAGGCCGACAGCGCCGTCAGTTCCTGCCATAGGGGGCGAAGGTGTCCGCAATGGAGGAAAAAGTGTTCAGTAGATTCCGGCTCCGGACAGAAGGGGCAGTTGCAGGAGTCTGTAAGTCCCGTGTTAAAGCGTCTGTTGTTGGTGAATAGACAGTTCTTTCCCGCCAGCCAGAGGAAAATCCTGCATTTATTGGGTCCATAGTTCTTCCAGATGGTCGGCGCGAAGTGGTCCACCGGCCTGCCACTCCAAATTGCCTTGTATGCAGAGTTGCAGGTCAGGGGCTTGCCATCTATGCGTCCTGTCCGTCTGTCATGTACCTGCATATCCAAGGTGACAACAGCCAGCACAAGTCGAAGGTTTTCCAGTTCAAGGACTGCAGCATGGGATAATCTTGGGGCCAAGTCAAGCTGCATATCTGGGGAGGAGAAGGTTCGGGCGACGCTGGCCCCTAGACGCAGAGCATGGGAGAAAAGGGCGGGGAAAGTTTCTACAAGGTTTTGAGGTAGGTTAGGGACCCAATGGTCAAGCCAGAACGCCGTGGATTTCCCGTTCCCAATTTGGACTTTGATAATAGAGCGAAAGAAACTTAGCCCCTTGGCGATATCTCTCCAGATATGAGATTCTGAAGGGTGGGGGGAGTCAAGGTCTCGAGTCTCGGACCAAGAGTATTTGGTCGCAAGATGGGAAGCGGATGAAACACTGGTGGCCGAGTGGAGTTTAGTAATATGAGAGAACAGTAAGCATGAGTTAAGGTGATGCAACGATGAGAATCCTAGTCCCCCATGGCTAAACGACGCGCAAACAAAGTCCCAGGCAACTTTACACTGACCCCCTGACACTTTGTCTTGACCCACCCAGAAGAAAGCCCTACAACGTTTATCCATTTCCTGAATCACGCCCAAAGGCATCATAAGAGCCGTCATGGCGTAAATGGGAAGAGCTCGGAGAACCGCTCTAACGAGGATTGCCCGCCCAGCAATTGAGAGAAGCAGTCCTCTCCACCCAGCAAGGCGTCTGTCGATTTTGTCGATAATGAAGAAGAAATATTTAATGTTTAGCTTATGCGTGGACAGAGGAAGACCGAGATAGGACTGAGGGAAGGTGGCGACTGTACATCCGAAGAAGGAGGCCAGTGTCGAGGCAGACTGATGATCCACATGAATAGGCGCAAATGTGCTTTTGTGGAAGTTGATCACCAAACCTGTCGCCATTGAAAAGTCCAGCAAAATAGACTTAAGGGTTGTAAGCTGATCGAGATCCGCAGGAAGGATAATCAGAGTGTCGTCTGAATATTGAATAACTGGGCATGGGATAGCCGAGTCAAGTCGGTGCGAGAGAAGGCCATTTGCGGATGCCTGGAGAATCAGGCGCTGAAGGATGTCGGCGACGATAATGAACAGGTACGGGGAGGTTGGGTCACCTTGTTGCATCCCCTTTTTGCACTCGATCCATGATCCCGGATTCCCATTAAGAAGCACCGCTGACTGGCTAGTTTTGTTTATGTTACTGATCCAATCCTGCCAGAGGGTGGGAAAACCTTTGGCTTTTAACACTGTCTCCAAGGTCTGACAAGACACAGAGTCAAAAGCTTTTTGGAAGTCCAACTTTAGGACAATTGCAGATATTTTCCTCTTAAAGCATGTTTGAACAATGTCCGCTGCATAGGTAAAGTTATCAGCTACACCTCTACCTTTTATAAATCCAGACTGGTCCTGATGCACAATATAGGGGATGAAGGGTTGAGCCCTAGTGGCGAGACACTTATATACAATCTTAATCAGACAATTTTGCAGGGAGACCGGACGGAAGTTGTCGGGATTTGTGGCACCTATTTTTTTTAGGAATGAGAACAATGTAGGATTTGTTGATCCTGAAGAGCTCGGCAGAGCCATTGTGAGTTGTGTTGAATGCTTGAATTCGACACAACTCTAACAATCCCGAGAGCATCATGGACCGATGGGAGGATGAGCTCAAGCGCCAGAAGAGTAGCAGCGGGACACGTATAAGGTGTGTGGTCGACAATGTTGGGGAGGTGTTCTACATCGGGAAAGTGGTCGAGGTAGTGGAGGAGATTCACAAGGGGGGCGAGAAGAAGACGGAGACGGCGAACGGCGACCAGGAACGGAGACGCGCTAGCGAGGAAAAGGAGGAATCTAGCGGCGACGCACCAGTGCCGTCGCCGCCTGTCAGACCAGGGAGGAAAAGGAGGCAGCGAACGGCGACGCACCAACATGCGATCAGACCAGGAAGATGCAGGTAGCCAGGGCCGTCGTCGGTGGATTTATCAGCGTCTAAGAATTAATGCATCGTATATGGGATCGCTAACCTCATCTTAAAAAATTTATCTCTTCGTTGGGAAAATCTAAACAGAGGCGCCGCATGGTAAGATGCGGCGGCTTACGCAGCGATTAGTGCGCGCTGCTCAGCATACTGTCGTTGTAGTACACTGGTACTGTTCCTACAGGAAACGTCCATGCTGCTAGAGTATGTGTGATGCACTGTTTCCCAGAAAACAACAGTGTTTGATAAAGTATGCATGGTATGACTCTCTATGACCATGTTTCTCTGCTGAGCACGTTTAATTCTTACGACAATGCTTTTTTTCCAACAAATCCACGCTGTTCTATACATCTCTAAAATATAAGGTTGACTAGTAAATAGATTCCAATCTAAAATATACAACTAAGCAACAAACTAAGCTTAAAAAATAGACAACTAAGTACTTGTGATTTTGGACAATTAAAGCATGTTTAATCCTGACAACTAAGTAATTTAAATATGACAACTAAATATGGTTAAAATCTGGCAGCTAAGTGCGCAACTTAAAATTTTAATTTTGATAACCATGTAATCTGATAAATATTTTTGAGCTGGCAAGCAAGTACTACTTGGAGGCTGAGTGTAAGCGCCCGTGCATCACATGACAAGCTTTACGAGACAACACGATAATTAGGTAGAATTAAAATGATAAACACATTAAATTTTCGTCACAAGTATTTGTAAGCACTCACAAGATTTGTGTGATAACATCAAAAAGTATGGCAATTAAATTAGTTCTGTCACGCAAGTAAGTGCATAATAATATGGCAAGCGAGTGGAACAATGTGGCAAGTGTTGTCTACTTTTTGATGCATCTATACTACTAATAAAATATCAAACGTAAACTTCCCTACGTACACACAGGTATTACCCACACAAAACCGAACAAGGATCTGCACCACACGATTAGGAAAGAATATAAATCTAACGCCTATCCACCATCAGGGCAGCACCACATTGTGCATTTAGCAATTACAGTTGGGCCGACCGTGCTCCACCTCCACGTCCAGAGAAAAACGATATGCAGCAGGAGGAAAAGAAAATAGAGGAGCCAATCAAGTGCACAAAAATAGGAGGAATAAACGGCAGACGTCGTGGCCTGCAACATCGCCGTGGCCTCCGCGTCCAGCTCCCCCTCCCCGTGCGCCTCCTCCTCCCCCTCGCCGTACGCCTCCTCCTCCCCCTCCCCGTCCGCCTCCTCCTCCCCCTCGCCGTACGCCTCCTCCTCCCCCTCCCCGTCCGCCTCCTCCTCCCCCTCCCCTGGCTTGAAGCTTCGCCATCGCCAACTGACAAAGGACCAGCCCGGTCCGGGTCCAACTCCCCCTCCCCGTTCGCGTCCTCCTCCCCCTTCCCCATCGGCCTCCTCCTCCCCCTCCCCGTCCGCCTCCTCCTCCTCCCCCTCCGCTGGCCTGCTGCGTCTCCATCGCCAAGTGACAAAGGATCAACCTGCAGTCCATCCTGCAGTTAGACGACCGGGACGCGAGGCGACAGAACGCGCCTGCAAATACAAAAAAGAAAGCACAGGTGCACAGTTATATCAAAACTGTGCACAGTTATATCAAAACTGGAGAGTTTACAATTTAGCATCAGGTAATGTATTATATGTTTGTTAGCAGATTTTTTTTAACATTTAGCAGACATCATACATGCAACATGATATACCCCACAAATGTTTATAATAGCAACTCTATATTTGTTATTTAATTAATTGTCTAAAAATCAGTATTGCTGTGTCGTGTACAAATATTTTGTTTATATGCTCACTATACCTGGTTATAGACTGTACCCAAGAGATCTAATTGTACTTCCATTCCCACAGGAGACTGAAATGAAAGTACCCACCAGGTCAGAATTACACACAACTTCCTGCATCTTCAAACTATTGCACGAATGAGGCAAGAGCAGATGGAACATAATTGAGCTTGATCACCTTGGGTTTCACAAGACAAGTAGGAGCATCTTTAAGGCACTCAGAAGCAACCCCACCATAAGCGATCACCAGCCCGCCGGTTCCAAGTTTTTATGCCTCCAAATTAGTGCAAGTTGTAAAGAGGTAACCACATTAACCACGTGTCCCACAAAAAGTAGTGAAATGTAAGTTCAACACCACTTATCTATAGTTTCATTTTCACAATTCGATTAACTTATACAAAATTAAATACCAACAAATTGGTAAAATTATTGGTCATGACAAAAATTCATGAAAATGAAGGGCATTATCTGACAAAATGGTTACCTGTTTAGCAGCAGAAAACTGGAAAGTTTCTAATTTAGCAGAATTGTATTATATGTTTAGCAGCAGAAGTTAACTGACATTTGATAGCAGCAGAATTTTTCATCTCACTACATGAACCTGATAGCAGCAGAAGTTAACTGACATTTGATAGCAGCAGAATTTTTCATCTCAAGTGTAAAACAGGCAGCCAAAGAAGTTAGATGAATTGTATTATATGTTTGGCAGCATAAATGTATTATATGAAAAGTTTAGTCACGTATGCAAATAGCTGGTTCTATGTAGATACAATATATAAACAATGTATGCTCTGCAAATGACTTCTACTTGACTCTAAGAATGGAATAAAAGAACCATAGCAATTGCCTACATATAGTATGATAGAGCATAAATCTTAATTTCATGTTGTTTATGGCAACTGTTTTGGCTACTGCAATTATGTAACATCTTTAATCATGCTTCTCAAAATTAAATGACAGGGATATTCATTTGAAGGCTAAGATATGTCTGATTCCAACGGGGCGCGCACTCCATTTCAGGATATAAGTAACAACCAAAATTCGGGTAACTATCAACAACCTTTCCTAACTTATAATAATGTTATTTTTGTTTATGTCCCAACTTGCTCTGTGTATTTATGCAGACTCTAAAGAGTTAAAGAGGCAGAGAAACAGAGAGTACTATGCACGCAATAAAGATGACATTCTTAAGAGATGTCGTGAGGCCCGTGATAAGAAAGCTGCTTCAACACCAGTGCTTACTGACCAGCAAAATGAAACAAATACGTCCGTGCCTATGTCTCTAGGTAAGAAAGAGCTCATATTGGATTACTATGTGTTGTTCATACAACTGATGAGATGTAATGCACCAAACTAACACTAAGGTGCCATAGATATGGACACGATTGAGCTGCAGGGGCAAATGGTTGGCGACCATTATTCGCACAATGAGCATGGTGCATGCAGTGGACAACTTCGAGCTGAACAAGAAAATGAAACACAAACCCAGTTGTCCATGCCCATTGGTAATGATGCTGAAAACAGTAGATACAACCTTATGTGTTCATACTAATTACCTTTCTATGCAGACCCTAAGGAGTCGAGGAGGCAAAGGGACAGGGAGCGATATGCACGAAACATGGATGAGATATTAAAACGCCAACGCATATCCCGTGAAAGGAGAAAGACTGCAAGTCAACTCCTGAACGATGATACCACTGTGTCACACACACCAACTACAGGTCAAACCGGTGTCACCGAACTACAAAGGCTGACATGTGATGTTATAGGTTTGTGTGTTAGCATGTAATATGATTGTGTGTTCTTGGCTCATCTAACTTGACCAAACCAATGTTTACTGCACTGTTGCTGAAATTTTATCGCAGGCTTATCAAGTATGCAAAATTCATCTCATGCACACGTCCCGGTTAACCAAGAGATTAATTTAACAAACGAGGAGGATTCCAATTGGTTGCATAGGAATGATGCGTATCAGAGGCGGCAACGACATGGAAGCTCAGAAATCGCTATTGATGTGCCTTTAGGCCGGCTAATTCAACCAACTAGCAGCATCATCAGAGATATTTCACAAGGTATATTTAACTGGCTTTGTTATGTTGGTCATGACATTTTGGGTTTCGATTAGATCGTGGCTGTGATCATTCCTGGATGAAAATTTATTTTGCATGCAGAGCATCTCACCCAAAATTCAGTTGTTCATGTACCCCAGTTGAGCATACTACATGGTAAAGATTCCACAATCGAATATGCGGGTTAGATCAGAGATATAATCATTTTGTATGTGCCCAACATGATTTGTTTTGGCATAAATCTGGGTTCTCTACCGTATGTTCAGGTATACAACCTTCAAACGGATCCAATCAACCTGTAAATAGGCCATGTAATGATACGAGAAGACCTGCTGAACCGGCTTCGCATGGTACTGAAAACACTAATAACCTGTAATGGCATATTGCGACATTCATATGGTCTAATGATCGTGTGATTTTCTACCAGACGAGGACGAGGATGATGATCCATATGGAATTTTTGAGCCCGTTGTTGAACATACCAGTTTACAAGGTAAGACACATACTTGCGTTCACGTATAAAGGTCGTCAACCATAAGTTAGAACTTCTGTCTGACCAATATATACCCTGCTAGACTGCTTGGAACCATTGCATAGTGGAGAACGTGCATACCATGAGCCTGACGAAGAAGCTAGGATTTATATGGGTCAAGGTGTGTCCATTGTGTATTTTGTTTTCATTGTTTAGCACTCTCAAGTGCAAATTTTATAAGTGTTTACTGATGATGTGATGCTTGTGTCTACCGTTGTAGATGTTGCTTTCGAATCGTTCCAAGATGGACGTCATAGTACACGAGCAGCACCCGTAGCAAGTACAGATGAATTAATATACCGGAACCTACCTACAAAGCATCACGTCCTAAGAAAGGTTGCGGATTGTCGCCACTGTGGGGCATTGCGGTTTCCATTCGAGGGCCCAGCATTTTGTTGCAGAAAAGGAAAAGTCGGATTATTTACTCCAGATGTTCCAGAAGAATTGAGACGGTTGTTCACAAGTCAAGATGATGAGGACGCTAAATATTTCAGAGAGCATATTCGGTATTTCAACTCGCACTTCTCATTCACAAGTCTAGGAGTCACCCTTGATCGTCGAGTAAGCACTGCGGCAGGAAGTGGCGTATATACATTCCGTGCATGTGGTGGGTTGTACCACGCTCTTGACGATCTGGTGCTGGGTGATAATGGCCCTCGGCATTTGCAGCTATATATTTATGATACAGATCAAAACTTGGTTCACAGGGCTAATAGGTCTCCAAATCTTAATATAGACCTCATACGAAAGGTTCTGACAATACTAGAGCGTAACCCGTATGCACAAACTTTCAGAAGGCTTGGGTCGGTTCCAAATCTAGATGAGTACAAGATCTCACTAAACACGGATATCAAGTTGGATCAGCGAAGGTATAATGTGCCAACGACCTCCCAAGTGGCAGCCATATGGTTTGAAGGCAGTGACCCACAAAATTGCTTCGACAGGAGTGTTGTCGTCCATGCGAAAAAAGGAAATCGGCCACTATATATTAGAGCATACTATGGGTGCTACGACCCATTGTCATATCCACTATTCTTCCCATGTGGAGAGACTGGTTGGAATCGTTGCATTCCATATATTACACAACAGGATGACGCGACCCATGAGGCCACGGACCATGTTTTACCTCCAGGTATCATTCATCATTGCTAAATATAAAATTTGTATGTTGTCGACCATTATAGGTAAAACCACCATAATGATATTTATGTTCGGTATCTTAAGATGATGAGGAGAACCCAGATGAGGATTTTGCTGACAATGAAGGAGATGTAACACAATCCAGGAAATTTGTTACTGCAAGGGAATACTATTGCTTCAAGCTACAGGTCAGGAGGAAGCTTTTTAACATAGTCTTCTTCGGGGAGCGACTTTTCCAACAATGGGTTATTGACATGTATATTAAGATCGAGACTATGCGGCTTGACTGGTACTCAAAGCCAGAAAATCAAAAGGTCATCCGCGCTGAACTCTACCAGGTAATGTGCTTGTGTTTATTGTAATACATCATAATATAACTATGTGGTGGATAACACATGCTTTGAGTATATAACCTGGTATGCTATTACAGGGTATTGTTGACACCGTCGTTGCCGGTGAATCACGCGGTGATCGAATTGGCAAAAGAATCGTCCTTCCACGGACATTTCCTGGTGGTGATCGTGACATGCAGCGGAGGTTCTTCGATGCTATGGCAATAGTGCAGCGGTCGGGTAAACTCGATTATTTTATCACGATGACTTGCAATCCATATTGGCGGGAGATAACCGAGGAACTGTTGGCTGGACAAATGCCGCAGGACCGCCCAGACCTGGTTGCAAGAGTATACAGTGCTAAACAGCGAGATATGATGGACTTACTAACTAAGGGGAAGCATCTCGGAGAAGTCGCAGCCTATGTACATGTCACCAAGTTTCAAAAGCGAGGTCTCCCGCATGACCATGTACTTCTAATCATGAAAGCAAAAAGCAAGTTAGCGACTCCAGATGACTATGACCGGGTGATATGTGCAGAGATACCTGACAAACAGAAACACCCAATTCTACATGATCTGGTCGTCAAACACATGTTGCACGGACCATGTGGTGAGTTGAAAAAAGGTTCCCCATGCATGGTTGATGGACAATGTCGGTTCCATTACCCCCGAGATTTTTGCGATGCCACACAACAAGGGAAAGACTCATATCCCATCTACAGGAGGAGGGACGATGGGCAGAGAATTAGGATCCGAGGAGCAGATTTGGACAATAGGTGGGTGGTCCCTTACAACCCTTCTCTGCTTATGCGATACAACTGCCACATTAATGTAGAAGCATGCTCCAGCATCAAGGCAGTCAAGTACTTGTTCAAGTACATCTATAAAGGGCATGATCGTACATCCTTTGCATGCGAGCAAGATATCATCAATGATGGTGGAATCATCAATGAAATCCGGCAATATAGGGATGCACGCTATGTATCTCCTCCAGAGGCTATATACAGGATTTTTCGTTTTAAACTGTTTGGTGTCAGTCCATCTGTGCTACAACTCCAGCTTCATTTGCCAAATATGCATACAGTTGCATTTAAAGCTTGTGAAAATCTGGAAGATGTTGTAGCACGACCGTCTTCTTCCAAGACCATGCTTACAGAATACTTTGAGATGAACCGGAAGTTTCCAGTAGCACGGAAATTATTGTACAGAGAGTTTCCAGAACATTACAGATGGATACCTGGAAAAAAAAGTGGCAGAATAGAAAAACTAAGAGACTACAGATTGGAAGACTTGTGTATGCACACCCTGCTGAAGGAGAAAGATACTACTTGCGTGTGCTCCTAAGTCATGTCCGAGGTCCAACTTCATTCGATGCTTTAAAAACTGTGAATGGCAATCCATCCAGTTCCTTCAGGGAGGCATGTGAGCACTTAGGCCTGATTGAGCACGATAGAACTATCGATGATTGCATGATGGAGGCACCCACATTTCAGATGCCTTCTGCCCTCAGACGGTTATTTGCGACTATACTGGTGTTTTGTGAGGTAACAGATATCCGACAGCTATGGGACAAACATCTAGCATCGATGTCTGAGGATTACCGTCGTAATCAATCCAATGATGCAGCACTTGAGCAGATGGTCCTCAGAGATATTAGGGATATGTTGCAATCCATGGGGAAGGATATTGCAGGATATGGACTTCCGGAATTGCTTGACACCGATGGTTGTGATGACGGTGAGTACAAAGAGGTAACAGAGGAGAGGGAAATCAACGTGGACAAAGAACACCTAGATTTATTTAGCAGTTTGAACAATGAGCAGCTTGCTGGTTACAATGACATAATGGATCATGTGATGAAACAAAAAAGGCAGATATTCTTTGTTGACGGTCCAGGAGGCACTGGCAAGACATACTTATACAAGGCATTGCTTGCTAAGGTGCGTTCAATGGGCTAGATAGCGATCACAACTACTACATCAGGGATAGCGGCATCGATAATGCCCGGAGGACGGACTGCGCACTCCAGGTTCAAAATTCCAATCAAGCTCACCAACAACACCATGTGTAGTTTCACTAAGCAGAGTGGTACAACGGAGTTGCTTAAACAGACGTCATTGATTATTTGGGACGAGGTTGCTATGACAAAACGTCAAGCACTTGAGACGCTTGATAGATCGCTTCAGGATATAATGGGATGTCCTTTGCCGTTTGGGGGGAAGGTTGTAGTCTTTGGTGGGGATTTCAGACAGGTTCTTCCTGTTGTGACATGTGGGACAAGAGCACAAATCACAGATGCTACACTTCTAAGATCCTATCTGTGGGAGAAGATCCGCAAGATACGCCTCACACGCAATATGCGGGCACAGGCTGATCCTTGGTTCTCCGAATACCTCCTGAGGATCGGCAATGGTATAGAAGAGACAATTGGTGACGACTATGTGCGTCTCCCTAATGACATTGTGATTGCCTATACCGAGGATGACACAGCTATGAACAAGCTCATCGAAGATGTCTTCCCATCGTTGCATGCCAATGCTAAATCGAGAGAGTACATGAGCACGCGTGCTATTCTTTCAACCAAGAACGATCATGTCGATGCCCTGAATGACAAGATGATCTCAAGGTTTCCAGGCGAAGAAAAGTTATACCATAGTTTCGACTCAATCGAGGATGACATGCAGAATAATTACACGATTGATTTTCTAAACTCGATCACACCAAATGGCTTGTCCGCGCATGTATTGAGATTAAAGGTCAATTGTCCGGTCATTCTGCTACGGAACCTCGACCCATATAATGGCCTATGCAATGGAACACGGCTTATGATTAGAGCCTTCCAGGATAATGCAATCGACGCAGAGATTATTGGTGGTCAGCATGCTGGAAAGAGGGTGTTCATACCTAGGATCCCTATGTCGCCCTTGGAGGACATCTCACTTCCTTTCAAACTAAAAAGAAAACAGTTCCCCATCCGCCTGAGTTTCGCAATGACAATTAACAAGGCCAGGGTCAAACGATCCCGAATGTCGGTATTTACCTTCCCGAGCAAGTATTCTCACATGGTCAGCTATATGTTGCATTGTCAAGGGGGGTGTCGAGGGAGACGACACGGATTTTGGCCAAGCCAAACAAGGAGGTTGATAAATCTGGGAAAAGCACCAAGAACATTGTCTATAGAGATGTTTTGAGAGATGAGGGAGGTGCGTTATTCCATTATGTATATGCACACATGAATATGTTAATTTATCTGAAACTACTCCTGCATTTAACGTTAATTGTTTTTCATTTACAGGCTAAACTAATGAGAAGAAGTAGCGGATGAGGGGGGTAACACAGGAGTATCTTCTTCCATGCAGAAAAAGGTAAGAGCCTTTATCTGCTTCTGCATGTGATCCCCCTTTGATATAAATGTATGCTACTGTGTTCTTGTGCTACTGTTTTGAACTGTTGTTCAACTATCTGTGCTAAATTAGGTAAGGGTATGCTAATATGTTCTCCTGCTAATGTGGTTTTTTCATGGACGAACATGTGTTTAAAAACCTTGCTGAAAACTTTGAACTTTTGACCAGTGAATTTGATTTTAGCAGTATGCTCTGCAAAATTTTAAAAAACCTTGCTTCCAAAATTTAAAAAGCCTCAAAGTGAATGTAATTAATTATGTTTGCAAACAAAAATATTCAATCAACATTTGATCTCTACAAATTATTGCACATGTAGGATTGCGGCCCACACAACGGTGGGGATCAGGCGCAGGGGCAGGGGGAGCTGGACCTGGAGCTGGAGGAGACGAGCACCATGATCCTTATATAGAATTTCTCAACATATACCAACCATATTGATAATTCGGAGATGTCAACGCAGTCATGTGAGATACAGCCCTATGCATATGTATCTGACAGTCCAGTCGAATCTTATCAACCTTCTTTGTCGATGAATTTGGGATACTATCAAGACTCCTCAGTATGATAATGTAAAGATGTACTCGAGTCACATTTGAGGTGCTACTGATACAAAATTGATATAAGATCTTGTTTGTTTATAAAACTGTCAATTGGACAGATTATTGGTTCATTGTTAGGAGTGCAGCTAATATATCTTTTCTTTGTTAACTCATTGTTTTGACTAGCAACATGCGTTCGAATCTGGTGAATATGGAGGCATGGCAAGCATATTCTTGTTACATGGCAACACTTACTTTGATGCTGCTGTAGCACCAATATTAGACACGATCAGCAACAATAATAATAAAACATAGCAACGAAACTGTCGGGACCCCGATCCTAAGCCATAGGAATCCAGCCTGTAACACATCGCATCTCTTTGTGGTCTCACGCACGGTTAACTCCACGGCTGCAGCCTTACCTTAGCCGGGACCGTTTGCGTCTTTTGACTCACGTATGCGATCGTGTCGCTAGCATTCCAATGTCAAAGAACCCGGATCGACATGTCTAGTCATAAACCAAAGTGGCAGTTCCGCACAAGGACAGGCATACATGACCCAACAAAGCAGGTGTCGGTCATCAACGAACGTAGACAAGTCGTAGCAAGCTACAAGGACTCCATTACGTCGTGAGACATTTTCCCAAAGGGGACAGACACAACAGCTAAGAAGGACACATGCCGGTCAACCAATGCGTCCGGAGCAGTAGCGAACTACCAAGGCTCGTTGGATCACAAAGGGGCATTTCCTTGTAAGGAGTGCTACTAAAGTTCACGACTAGGTAATCGAACCCCATACATATCAAGTAAGACACACGTACGCATGGCATACCGATATGTATAGATACATCGATGGCATCACAACATAACCATAAACATACAAGCTTTATTGAAGAGGCTCGGAAGAGCCACACACATATTATTACACATTAAGGGTCTCACGACCCAAAATATCAGTCACACAATACAAGCCAGCGGAAGAGTTATAAGCTGTCTGGGTACAGACAGAGCAACTAGGAGGCCCATGGCCTGACTATACTACAGAGCCGACGTAGGGCCAGATCGTAGCTGGGACACCAGCTACTCGTCGTCGTCGATGTCTACGAAGAACCCTCCATTAGGGTCATTAACAACCTCTGCAACATGATTAAGCAAACATGAGTACGAAGGTACTCAGCAAGACTTTAGGATGGCTAACTACTCATGCAAGGTATCAAGAAGGTATTGTGGGGTTTCATGCGGGAAGCCAGCATTTGACTCGTGGCTAGACAACTTGCTTTTGAAATTAGTTTTGACAACTAGATTTCTCGCACACGAGTCCACTAACACCACAACAATACACTATCGTGGAATCATTCCGTCTCCATACGGAAATGCCGTCCACGACACTCACGCTTATCTTGACAATTTTATGAGTAGCCATTGACGTTATCTATGAACAACATATGTCTCCAAGTAGTCCATATCCGCGGACGCGGCTATTCGAATAGATCGTAACCCTGCAGGGGTGTACTTCGTCACACACGCTCCCGCCACTTATCGCCATGTGCACATCATGCACCTCGGCATCCTTCAAGCGGAAGCCCAGCGAGGGAGTCGGCCACGACCGTTAACCACACTAGTACCTAGTCCAGGTTTATCGCCTATCTGAGAGTAACCCGTACGGAAGTCCGGCCGAGGTTTCCGCCACGGCCTCAAACGATGTGCGCAGGGTTCCCAAGCCCACCATCCGGGTGCCACTTGGTACACCGTGCCACTGCCTACCGCATCACGGCCCACCTCTCAGGTCAGCACCATGCACGGCCTCCAGCATTACTATAAACACCAGAAACTACTTGCAACTCCTGGACCGAGTACTACGCGATTAATAGGCCGAGCGGGGTCATATTTGAGGGCCCAGCATGTGGTAGTATCTAGTCTTGGATTATATACACGGAACTCAGTTCCTAAGGACGGTTCCAATGAAACAACCCGCCATGTACTCCTACACAGCCTTTCACCGGTACCTTTACCAAATCAAGTTCAACACACGACCTTTGCTCACCGAACACATTCCACATTTCTGTTCATCTCTCGGATGACAGACCATACACAAGTCTAAGCATAGCATGCATAGCAAGATAAGGCACATCATAGCTCAAGCAACTACCAGGTATGCTAGGTTGCAAGGTTCGGCTATTTACTGTGACAAGGTTAAGTCATGCAAAGGAAGTGGGTCCAATTATCGTGGCAAAAGCAGTTGAAGCATTTGATCCTAATGCATTAAATAGGTGCAGGAGCAAGAACATAGGTGTTATCGGGATGATCAAAAGGTTGCTTGCCTTGTTGCTCAGAGGAGGAACGATATCCGTTGGACGGATATTCGATGGAATCCGGGGGTGCGGAGCCTACCGAAATGAACGGCAACATTCAATAACAATCATATGCAATCAAAATGATGCATGAGCATGACATGAGAATGCAAAGTGATAAGTTATTATAATCAAGATGTTTTAGGTTTAGAGTTGATTTGAATCACATTCGAATAGCAATTCAAACGGGTATTCCCGGATACCGGTTTAATTGATTCGACCTGATGCTCAGATCAACCTATTGTTAACATGCATGAAATGTCATGTTATGGTACTGATTTACATCTAGGACAGTGTGTGATCATTGCATTTATAATGAAATTTGGATATTTTTGCAAATTCCATTTATAAAGTGATTAATAGAATTGAATTATTCCTTATTTCACAATTTAGGGTTCTGTAACTTTTTCAAACATAGTTGAAAATAGAATAATCAGAATCCTTGAATTTTTCTGATACTTTTTCATATATAAATTATTTTCATTGGAGTTACAGATTAATTTCTATGATTTTTGCAATTTTTAGCAATTTCCTGAATTATTTCTATACTGGAAATTCCATTTATTGCATCAGGCTGACGTCAGCAGGTCAGCCGACCTGTGCAGGTCAAACCTGACAGGGGGGGCCCACTGGTCAGCCTCTCTGGGCTAATCCCACGCTGACCAGCCCCTAATTGGGGTTTGACCAGGCGTGGGGCCCTCTGGCAGCGACTCAGGGGAGGGCGAATAGGCCCTAATGGCCGGCCACGTCGACGGCCACCGGAGGGTGGTCGCCGGCGACCAAACCCGCGGCGGAGGGCTCTGCACAGCACCAAATCGCACGCGGATGGCAGCTACAGCTAGCTCGCGAAGCGGCCGATCTGGCAGGACCAACTGGGGAGGCTAGGGTCGCCGGAAGAGGCGTCGGCGACGAGCCGGAGCGGCGGCCGAAGCTCGGGCGTCGTCGGGGGGCTTGAATCAGAGGGTTCCACGCTTAGATCTTAGCTGCTACGGCATCTACGCGTCGTCCTGGAGCTTCTGGTGCTCACGGGAGGACGAGCTGGACATCGGAGGGCTACCGGCGACGAGCGGCAGCGGCGGTGCTCGTCGGGCTCCGGTGGAACTAGGGCTAGAGGAGGGGATCGACGGGGAAAGCTTAGGGAAAACCACCGCATGCTCACAGGGAGTGCAGAGAAGAGCTCAGACGGCTCGGGGAAGGCCTGGGGGCGACGAATCGACGGGAGAGGTCTGGCGGCCGGAGGAAGAAGACGACGGCGTTGCGGGCGTTGCAGGGCTCGAGGGGACTTCGGCTTCTGCAGAGACGACCAGGGCGACGAGGCCGATCTAATGGCGTGCTCGGGGAGGGGTTCCTATGGCCAGGGCAACGGCCAGCTCGAGCTCGAGCTCGGCTCTAATGGCGGCAGCAGGGAGAAGGAGGGGATCCAGGCGGAGGGAAAGAACCGAGGCGGGGAATGGATAGGGGAGGCTCTGGGGAGCTTATCCCCGCCGTCGCCAGCACGAACCGGCGGCCAGGCAGGCACGCAGGTGCGTGCCCGCGCCGGAGGAGGCGGCGGCCACCTCCTGCTGCCTACTGGCGCGGGGAAGGGGACGAGCGGCGAGATGGGCTGGGCCTGGCGTGGGCGTCAGGTAAGTCTTTTCCTTTTTCTTCTGCTTTTGTTTTTCTGTTTTGCTATTTATTGCTTTGCTAATTATTTCAGCTCCAAAACAAAAAGTAAAAACTATTTTAAACCTCCTGAAATATTTGTTATAATGTCCCCACTCATTTCCAAGACTTTCAACATTTTTGGAAAATTATAGCTTCTGTTTTCAAATTTTTAAATTTGAAACCAGTGGCTTTTGCATTTATTTAAAATACTTGAAGTGCCAAGGAAATAGTTTTCTCCAATGCTCATTTACTTTCATGATTTATCAGAAAGTTTGAACATTTCTTGAGGCCATTTTGGGTTCATTGATTTTGAACTAGTTTGAAATTTCCTTTAATTGAAATGGTGGCTAGGGTTTTGAGTTTTTCCTTTGCCACTTTGTTGTTTTTGTTGAAACTTCTTAGATGCAAATGCAAAGAAGACATGAGCACAATGCTATCTAGCTTAGGTTTTAGGGATGTGACAGAAACTCACGTTGATGGTTTTCGTTTTGCTCGAACAACCGAAATTACTTCCGTGATAACTCATGTCCATTAACTATGTGAGAGAAAAATTAATACAAGGATTATATTTCGGTACAGAAAAAGATAATTTTTTTCTATATAAAAATGTATAACAATGAGCACATAAAAATTCCAAGAAACTATCGATGAGCCGAAACAACCGAAACAAATATTAGTATACTAAAGTGTATTACGAAAAAATTCCATCAATTATATATGTGTGGGATATAATAAAAAAGAAAAGGAAAAGCATGGGGTATAAAAAAAGATAAAGATCCACGATCCCAAAAATTTCGGATCTCCATCCCTAGAATCCCGCAGTCCACGATCTCCTTCCCGCGACGCGGCAGTCCACGATCTCATTCACCCTCATCGCCCTCATCTCTCCTCATCACCCTTCCACTCTCCTGGACCTTCCCTCTTCGCCCTCATCTCTCCTCCACCTGTCTTGCACTCTCCTGGTCCTTGCCCCCGCTGCCCGTGCTGTCTCGAGTAGACCTCAGCCCCTCCCGGTTAGTTGCCTTAAATCTGTTGTCCACGCCGTCGTCGCACCGGTGGCGGCTTCACGGGCAGACCTCGGCACATCCCCGTGCGCTGCCCTATCTCCAGTGTCAACACCGTCCTCACCCTGGTGGCCACACCGTCTCAAGTACACAGGTAAGGAAGAGTACATACTGCTCTTATTTGTACTGTATGGAGTATATTACAAAATTTAGTATGGAGTATATGTGTATTTCCTTTTGAAACTGGAGTATAGAATTTTATTAGTTCCAAAAAATCATATAACCTTTTTTCTTTGGATCCAAGTGAGTAGTATATTCATCCAAAAAAGAGTATATTCAAACAGTGCCACATACTATACGAAAAAAGAGTCGTAGTATGGCCATAAAACGGATGTGATGCCATTTTTTTGAGAGTACAGTGTATATATTTTCAAAAAAGTATGGAGTATTTCCCTTTCCAATTAGTATGGAGTGTACAGTATTAATTTTTTTTATATATAAGTAGACACTGCACATTAGGATTCTTACCAATGGCTTTATGCACTGCAAAATTGGTGCCAAATGACAGCATGTTTAATACAAATCCCTGTATTCGAAAATATTGTATGATACCATTATAGAAGATCCATATATTACAGCTGGTACAAATGTTTCTATTATTTGAAATGTCGTGTTAGGTTAAAATCACAGAAATAATAATTATAGAGGACGAGATAACAATGCCTATGCAGATAAATAAACATATTAGGAAGCATAACAAGAATAATAAGGCACAAGACTATGTTATTTATCCCCAACGCACAGAACAAAACCTTCAATGTCCTATTGCTAAATTTTATTGTTTCTATTTTTATTAAATGTTATTATGGGCATTGTGACAGATTATTCCTGCACTGGCAATGGTCTGTGATAGAAAATATCAAAACCGAACCAAGCAAACAAAGACATTTATTGAGCACGGACGATTTATTTGTAAACAAAAAGCATGGACGAGGAACTAATACTAATATATGCTTTGGTTTTCAAGAACACATGGACGACGAAGGCAATGACAAGCATGCGGAAAATATGGTTATTGAAGGCATGATAACGAAAGACGAGGATGTGAACCATGAGTCATCAAAGAGAATAGAACAACAAGCCATCATGGATGATACAGAAAACATACATATTAATGAGGTCATTATTATATTTTCACATGTCATTATTATTTTCATTATGTCGGGACAAAACATGGTGTTCATTTGTGCTATGATATCAAATATAAAACTGTTTACTCACCTTCATAATATTCTCTCTTTTATATGGATATTCATTTCTAAACAAAGCATGGACAAGGAACTAATACTAAATATGCTTTGGTTTTCAAGAAAACATGGACGAGGAAGGCAAGGACAAGCATGCGGAAAATATGGTTATTGAAGGCATGATAACGAAAGACGAGGATGTGAACCCCGAGTCATCAAAGAGAATAGAACAACAAGCCATCATGGATGATACAGAAACCATACATATTAATGAGGTCATTATTATATTTTCACATGTCATTATTATTGTTATTCTGGAGGCACAAAATAATATGTAATTTGTGCTATGATATCAAATATAAAACTGTTTACTCACCTTTGTAATATTATCTCTTTTATATGGACTACATACTGTATAATAATATATTATTGTGTCTTTTAGTTACTAATCAACGAAGAATCAAGTGGAATAAATGACAAAGATGAAGTAGAGAAAAAGTATAGCACGGAGGCCACTGATTGCGAAGTGACACAGGCATGCTTTCTTTTCAAAGTATCCCAAATAGTTATAATCTAATTAAATTATATTCTGCATAGGGATTACTCTTTGTAATGTTGCTCTCAGGAATTAACAAGGTAGGGAACAAGTGAACAAATGCGGCCTACTCTAGACGTTGAATTATCACAAATGTTCGACACCGAAGGGGGGAACTATAGGGGACAACTTGGCAGATTCAAATGTACGAGCCGACAAAGATGAAGAGGAGAAAAAGAAGAGCACACAGTCCACTGATTCCGAGGTGGCAAAGTCATCTTTTCTTTTTCAACTATGTCCTAAATAAATAGTTCTAATGCGAAAGTCAACTTTCCTCAGGAAATAACCTTCAAGGAAACAACTGAACAAATGCATCAAGTTCAGGACGAGGAATTAGAACAGACATGGGGCACCGAAGGGGCAGAAACTATAGGGGATAATCTGGCAAATTCAAATGGAATAGCCGGCAAAGATGAATTGGAGGAAAATAAGAGCACGCAATGCACTGATTCTGGACTCTCCGAAGTGACAGAGGTATCTTTTCAATTCCAACTATGTCCCAAATAGTTCTAATTCTAATTCTATTATATATTGCATACAGATGATTCTTTAATATGTTGCTCTCAGGAATTAACAGACAACAAAACAAGTAAACCAATGGAGGCATGTGGGGAGGAAGAGTTAGAACAAACGTCCGGCAGGGAACGGGCAGAATTTATAGGGGACAAGCTGTCAATGCCCGCGTAAACATGGAAGCCTATCCGACTGCATAACAAACCTAAGAAGGCACAAGACTACGTGGTGGCTCCAGAAGGCACAGACAAATCTTTCTATGCCCTGGTTTTGCTACATTTGTTTTCCTCGTTATTAATAAATGTTATTACTTCCATCATGATAGATTACGCGTGCACCGGCGATGATTGGTCCGTGATTGAAAATATCATGTGTGAACCAAATGACAAAAGAACTTTAGTGAGCATTGACGACTCAAATCTCCAAAGAAGACAGTTGGAACGTCTTTTATTACCCGGATAATTTCTTGGCGACGAAGTAAGTATATGTAGCTTTATGACGAGACGATCCTATTTGAACATGAGTTACTATTTTGTCCTATAACCAAGGTGTGCACTTCGTATTACAGATCATAGACGCATACATACATTGCATAAGTGCTACAGAGCATCTAACGATGAGGACAGGTGGAAGTGTGTTCTTAGAGAATGCATGCATCTCTAAGCTGATAAAGGAATTTAAGTTTATACGGGATGACACACTAAGATGGGTGTTAGACAGAGCTACAACTTATTTGGAACATGATATGGTGAGTCTCAGTTCTTTACATATTACTATGAATTCAATCATGGATGAATGTTTCTCCAGATGGGACCTAAACTAACAAAAATTCTATTTACAGATATATGTTCGAGTAAACATTAAAGACTTTCATTGGTACCTAGCAGTTATAAATAGCGGGGTGCGACGTATCCAGGTGCTCGACTCACTAGGCCCAGGAATGAACCGCAAAGACCTCATTGCAATGGTTAGTTATTAGTCTCACTGCACCATCTTTTGATAAGACGATTTCTGTTATTCTTCGGTTGGGATGCTAATACGTTGTCATTTATTCATGCAACAGCTAGAAGGACTGGAAAATGTATTCCAATATGCATCACTTCAAAATGAACTAAAATTTGATAAGTGGAAAGACGTAAACATTACAGCATGACCAAGGGAAGAATGTATTAAGAGCAGTCTGCAGACAGATGGGTATACCTCTTTCGAATCAAACTTGTTGCTCCCATCCCCTTTCGGCTCCTCCTTCTCCTTCACGATATCTGAACCATTAATATTAATACATATGTTGTAAGAATGTCATCCTTTGTCATCTCAGGTTCTAGAATAACTACAATTAGTACAAGTGAGAATTCTATGTTTACATATAATGCGGAATATCTTAAACTCTATTTGTAAATACAGCATATAAAAGGACAGTTTTGGAGAATATCTTACACTCTATTTCTATAAATTCATTTGTATATAAAACACTTTAAAAATTGATAAAACAATAATGGATATATTTAAATTCTGTAATTATATATAGGTCATCTTGTGGTCCCTGGATGATAAATTTTATGGAGTACTTCACTGGAAATGATTTGTGTGACACTCCTACACAGGTAAATTTTATCCTAATACTTATTCTATGTTGTGTCATTACTTAACTCTTATTTCTATTTTAATAGGATCATATGACAGATTTTAGAACAAAACTAGCTGTCATTTTAGTGGACTCGGAATTGAATGATGATAATATAAGAAATCGAGACATGGAAGATGACGAAAACAATATAGAGCCCACGGATTGTATGATTCTGGATGGACCCCCTCAAAATCTCAAAACATCGAATACATCATCAGATGTTGAGTTCATCTCACAGTCATATATCCTTTCACCGTCTGTGAAACCAACAAACGATGACTTAATAGACGAACTGTGCTTGTTCATCAGTATGGTTGATGATGACGCTTTACTAGAGTAAGCCATGTTCTTTTAGTTCATTTTCCAATCTAATAAATTACTCTGATGTCATTATAATTGACAAAATTTTGATTTGACAGGAGCGAATGGGTGAAAAGCTCTGATCCTTACCCTATCAGCTTAAAGTTGAGACAAATAAAAAAATACTAAACAATGATGAATATATGGATATTGATTGCTTTAACATGGTTGTGCGGATACTAGCGCGCCACGAAGTCCAACTTCTCAGAGACATTCCATCTCACTACATGGATCTAAACTTTTGTATGAGTTACTATGATTGCGTTTTACATTTTCTTTTCCACATAGAACTATTGTTTTCTTATTTTTATTTTAGTCCATGTTCCACTATGCACGAGACCCAAGTCATCATGAAAATATGGACAGTGCTACGTTTAAACGATTGTTTCATAGCTGGCCTGACAGCAATGAGTATCATATCTCACAGTGTGATATGGTAAGATTTTAATTTTTCATTTCTAACAGTGGTTTATTTGGTTTAAATTAACATGAAAGGTATTTATAAATGTATGCATCATTGCAGATTTTATTGCCTTGGGATATTTTTGGACTGTTTCTATTGTTTGTCTTGGATCAAGATAAAAAAGTTATCTCAATTTTTGATCCGATACCAATACCTACTTTGGGAAAGAATATACTTAAAACAGTGCTCAGTAACCTAAACCTCGCACTCCAAGTTGCAAACCCTGCATTCAAGGATGACATCTCCAAATGGGAATGTATAGTTCCGGTTGTTCCAACAAACTCACACTGGTATGAATATTTTTAATGCATTATAATATTAAATAATTCATTCATTCAACGCACATTATGTGACAGCCCGATGCCGACGTTCCAGAAGATTCCCCCTTCTATTCCGTTTCCGTCGTGTGATTAGATTTATTCGTTGCATCGTCATGTAGTTTGCATCATCGCATCATGCATGGCATCATGTCAACTGTGTTTTTTCGGTGTTGCTTGTTGCCGTGTTGTTGGGTGTTAGTGCCTTGTGAGTGGCGTTGTTTTATTGGAGCGTTGAGAGAGGGTGCACGAGAGCCACCGCTAAACCTTGTTGCATCGCGGACCTAAAACCTTCTCACCCCTGTTTTATTTGTGTTGCGGTTTGCTAAAGTTTCCGTTTTAACCCCGTCAAAAGATTCGTCTTCTTTTAAAACCCTTTTGTTAAATGTGGGGCAACCCTTAGGTTTTTATTTTATTTCTCCATTTGTTTTATTTTAAAACCGTCCCATTTTATTTTCTCTTTTAAAAGGCTTTTATTTTATTCTTTAAATAAAGAGGTTTTATTTAATTCTTCAAAGGGGTTTGATTTTTATTCTTTTGTAAACGGGTTTTAAATTTTAATCCTTCAAAGGTTTTATTTTATTTCTTTTGAAAATGCCCAACTATTTCTTATAGTTAGGATGTTGTTTTTAAAGAAGCCAAGAAGTATTTTTTTTTTGTTTTTGTTAGATCCTTTTTTGTGTGTGTGTGGTGATTTTTGTTTTTAAAGTAAAAAAAAAGGTTAGAGGGGAAGGAGGAGCCGGCCAGGCCTCTTGGCCCAAGTGCCCACTCGGCCTTCCCCCCTGTCTGCCCTAGCGCCCAGCCCAGCGCCTCATCCCTCTCCTCATCCCGTCCCGCAGCGCTCCTCTCCTCCTCTGCCGTTTCTCCTCTGCCGATCCCATCTCGCTTCTCGCCTGCTCCACGTCGCACCGCCTCGCCGCCTCCGCGCGCCGCTCCCTCCTCCTCGAGCCAGCGCCGTCCCCTGCGCGCCGCCGCTGTGCCCTCGGCCTCGCGTCGCCGGCCTCCGGCTCCCCCCCCCCCCCCCCCCGCGCGCTAGCTCCGAACGCGCTCGCCGGTACGCCGCCCCTCGCCGTGGCGCCGTGCGCCGCCTCGCCCCGTGCCTGCCACTGGTGCCTTGCTATTGCTGTTTGTGCTGCCGTACCTGCTGGCCGATTCATGGTGCTGCTGCGTGCTCTTGCTAGTTCTTGTGCTAATAGCTGTTGCTGATTGCTTGTGCCGATGCTAGGTAGCTGTAGTTGCTTGCCGTTGCTTGCTGGTCTGTTGCTGCACGCTGTAGACTGCTTGCGTGCTTGCTGTGTGGAGCTTTGCTAGCTTGCTAGGTTGCTGTTGTAGCCTGTTGGATCTGCTTGCTGTTTGCCCCCCTGCTGCTAGTTGCTGTGGCTGCTAGCTGAAGCTAGATGCTGCTAGTTGTGGCTGCTGCTAGCTGCTCTAGGTGATGCTTGCCCTGCCTGCCTTGTGTTGCTGTTGGTAGCTATCGTGTTGCTTGCTAGCATGTTGTTAGCGCTGCTTGCTGATGGCCTGCGTGTTGTTGTCGTTGCTATGTTGCTTGCTTGCTGATGGCCTGCGTGTTGTTGCCGTTGCTATGTTGCTTGCTTGCTGCCGTCGCCGACGACCGTCGCTTTCTTGTGCTGCCGTTTGCCGTCGCCGCGTGCACCATCCCCTCCTTCATGGAACCAACAAGATCGGCGGGTACAACGACGTCCTCATCGAACCCCGAACATCGAAGGAGACGTGATCGACTACCGACGCCGAAGACCCGAGAACCACGACGCCGAGCGAACGACTACCGTCGACGAGACCGTGTACGACTACTTCCACGACGTCCACGACGACCGTTGGTCTCCTTCTCCGAATCGAACCGCTCCGATGTGCACGCTCCGAAGGTATAACGTTGAGACGTTGTCCTGTACCGTGTACAAGTGATGTATGAATATATGTATGTATGCACCGTATGTTGCCCGTTGGCCACTGTCTTCTTTCGTCGTGCCTCGACACATGGGAACCCGAGATACGGGATCACCCCATCTTTATTTAGCGTTCCCGCACCCGCTCCCTATACGTGGGCACGATATCTCGTTGAGTATTGGGATAGGAACGTTGTCGTGGCTTCGTTACCGTCTTGCCACCATAGTTCCCCTTTCGCTCGCCGTGGCGACATATGTGTCTTCTCTTCTTGCCCGTGTTGTTTGAACTCGCATGCATGACGCATTCATGGCATATAATCTTGTGTTGCGTGTCTCTTGTGCCGTAGCGTCCGTTCTAAGCCCCTCGTCTTAACCGACTAGGATGCCATGTAGGATCATCGCTTCACCCCTTGCCATGTTAACCACACTTAATATTGTCGTGTAAAATAATCGGGAGTGAATTAAATAATTTAATCGTGGAGTTTCGTCGATATGCGACCCGTTGCATATCGAGCTTCACTTAATGTGTAGAGTTTGCGTGAGATGAATTGCCATGCCATGCCTTACATCTTTGAACTGATCATGCATCATAGTAAGGTATGCATCATGTTGTGCATCGTGTGGTGAATATTTGTGTTGATGTTGTTTCCGGTTTGCTCCGCCTCGATAGAGTTCTGCAAGCGTGTCGGAATGTGAGGACCCGTTCGACCACGTTGGTTCGCCGACTTCTCGGAGTCATTCTTGTTCCAAGCGGGATCTCAGGCAAGATGATCATTTCCCCAGATACCATTACTATCATTGCCATGCTAGTTTATCGCTTCTATCGTTTATGTCTCGTTTCCTACCACCTGTTAAACATCAGCCTCTCAACAATGTCATGATTACCTTCAACCTGTTCGAACTAGCAAACCACTGTTTGGCTATGATACTGCTTGCTTAATCCTGTTGATAGCGTTGCTAGTTGCAGGTGCAGTTGCTTCCATGTGAAAGCATGGGTTCCTTGTTATATCACCATATTAATGCTATTTAATTTATTGGACCTATATACTTGGTAAAAGGTGGAAGGCTCGGCCTTTCTAGCCTGGTGTTTTGTTCCACCTTTGCCCCCCTTAGTTTCCGGCTACCGGTGTTATGTTCCATAATTGAGCGCTCCTAACACGATCGGGGTTGTTATGGGGACCCCTTGATAATTCGTTTTAGATTAAAGCTGGTCTGGCAAGGCCCAACATTGGTACTACATTTGCCTAATCACCTAATAAAATTGCATAGGGACTTCCCGGGCCCCGAGGATAATTTAATCAACCCCCGGGCCAGTGATCCTCATGAGTGTTGGTCCAAAACAGAGCAGCTTATTAACGCTACCCGGGGCAACTCGGCGTTTGGCGTGGTAACCATCGCTCATCCGTCGTGTCCTGAGAACGAGGTACGCGACTCCTATCGGGATCGTCGACACGTCGGGCGGCCTTGCTAGATTAGTTTTTTACCTTTGACGAGATATCTTGTGCATCGGGATTCCGGTGATGCTTTGCGTAATCTCAGAGTTGAGGTTTTCCACTAGGGAATCCGACGAGATCGCGAGCTTCGTGATTGAGGATTTCTATGCGGCTTGTGGTAATTTGTGATGGACTAGTTGGAGCACCCCTGCAGGGTTAAATCTTTTCGGAAAGCCGTGCACGCGGTTATGTGGCAACGTGGAAACTTTGTTTAGGACTGGTTCTAGATAACTTGAAATTAACTTAATTAAAATATGCCAACTGTGTGCGTAACTGTGATTGTCTCTTTCGTGAGTTCCTTCTCCGATCGAGGACACGGTGGGGTAATGTCTGACGTAGGTAGGTGTTCAGGATCATTCATTTGATCATCAGTAGTTCACGTCAGCTACGCGTAGATCTTCCCCCTCTTATTTCTTGTACTCATAAGTTAGCCACCAAATATATGCTTAGCCTCTGCTGCAACCTCACCACTTAACCATACCTCACCCATTAAGCTTTGCTAGTCTTGATACCTTTGAAAATGAGATTGCTGAGTCCCCTGTGGCTCACAGATTACTACAACACCAGTTGCAGGTACAGATAAAGGTTATATGACGCGAGCGCGTTGATTGTTCATTTGGAGTTGCTTCTTCTTCTTCTTCTTCATCGATCTAGGATGGGTTCCAGGCCGGCAGCCTGGGATAGCAAGGATGGACGTCGTTCTTATTTTTCTCGTTTGTTTTCGTCCGTAGTCGGACTCTGCCCTTACTCTTGATGATTATGTAATGTACTGTGTGACTCCGATGTAACTTGTGGCGAGTGTAAGCCAACTCTATATATATCTCTTCTTTTCAGTACATGTACTTGTAACGATATCCATTCTTGCGACACGACGAGATGCGCTTCTATCCCTGACGAGGCCCTCGTGCCAAATTGAGGATAGGGTCGCATCTTGGGCGTGACAAGTTGGTATCAGAGCCGTACCGACCTAGGAGCCCCCTTGATTGATCGAACTTGGCCGAGTCGAGTCTAGTGAAAACTACTTTGAGTCTAGTTATATATCGGAGAGTAGGATTGATCAAACTTGGGCGTGACAAGTTGGTATCAGAGCCGTACCGACCTAGAAGCCCCCTTGATTGATCGAACTTGGCCGAGTCGAGTCTAGTGAAAACTACTTTGAGTCTAGTTATATATCGGAGAGTAGGATTCTTTTTTCTCCTCTTCTATGCTCTCGTGAGGAATCTTGACGTAATAATTTAATTCTACTCCTCTTCTCACTCAAAAAAATTTTAGGATCACGCGGATATTTTTGGAATCTATATGATGCCGATGTGACGGAGTTCTGTCTTGGTGCCTCCTGTCTGACTTGATTTTCTTCCGGGGAGTTGAGCTCCAGGGGATTCTTGAGCACATCGTTATCATTCAGATTTCTTAGTATCTCAGAACGAAGGATGTTCGTAATTGCTTCAATACTAGTAGTGGCGAGATAACCCCGATGTCCCCAGTACTGGTGCAGATTGTTCGGGAGTACTGCCATACTTTGTATCGTTGTGATCACGAGGGTCTGTATTAGATGAAGGTCCCAGATTCTGGTTGTGTGTTGATGGATGTGATACATGTGACGGGTTAGTATAGGAGTTGTGTGATTATTACTCCTTGTATCCGTGTACCAGATTGCATAACCAGATATTTCGGGAATTCATAGGTGGGAATTCAAGTAGTTACTTATAGGACATTCTTCCAACAAATGCATGATGTTAGGTTGGGGTTCGACATCTAGTGGATTCGTTTGTTCACGGTCGACTTACAGCGGTACACGTTGTGTCTTAAAGAGTCCTTGTAGCTTGCTACGACTCGGGGATACTTCGTATGTCGGGTGCACTGCCTTGGACTTGATGACTACTGTAAAATCGAGCCCGTGCGATCCTGTCCACGAAAATATCGAACGGAAATCTTTCTCATGAGTTTGTTCTGGCTTGTTTCATAAGCCTCACCCTTTGTTTTGTTTTAATATTGTAATTCAAGTTGCTTCGTTGTCAAGTGGTGATTTCATATCTTTCCTAAGTGGTGTTCTCATATTTTTATGTGGGAATGCAAATTCTTTTGTTCGTCCAAATTGTCTTATCATTTCTTGTCTACCGGAGTTGTCATATCAATTCTTTTTCAACCAGTGTGTTTCTCTCCAAGTGTATTCAATCCTCTCCAATTCTTGCAGATCAGTCTCTCATTTTATTCCGGAGTTCATCTCATCTAGCCAAGTTGTCGTTGTTTTTCCCCACCCTCCCACCCTTTTCTTCAGTGATTCAATTTTTATCCAAGAGTTTCTTTTCATTGTGCTTCCGCTGTCTGTTCTTCTCTTTTACCCGGTGATTCATTGTGAAGATTCTCAGGAGATTCATGTCATATTTGTTCATTCTTGTCATCTTTTTCGGTGAATTTAATTCAGTTGTCCGTGTTCATCTTATCTTTTTTCGTGCTTGTAATTCTTTCCTATGTTGGAGATTCGTTTCAACCTATCTTGTTTATTCAGTTATCTCTAGTCCATCCGGAGCGTTGAAGATGTCTCAGTAGTTCTTGTTTTTCAATTTTTTTCAATTATTTCGAGGTGCCAACCTCATCTAGTTCTCTTCATACCGGTGCAATATCTCTCGTTCTAGCAATCTTTTCTAACGGTGGTTTCTTTGAGTGGGCCCATAACTCACAGGTTCTTTCCCAGGATCTTTCTTGGCTCTTTTAATCTTTTTCTGGAGATCATTAAATCTTTCAACTATGACGTAAGCATGATTTTCATCAGTCACATTCCTTCTCCAAGATCTATTTGAATTAATTCTCATATGGCTCAACCTTTCATTCTTTCTTATTCCGGAGTGTCTCATTAATTCTTGGTGTTGTTCTTGTCATCATTCTCAGCTTGCAAATTCGAAGGAGTGTTTCTCTCAATCTTGGTCCATTCTCTTCATGATTCATAGTTTCAGCCTTCTGGCATCATCTTAATTGTTCCAATCATGAGTAATCTCTTTCGTGCTATCCGGTGCTTCTCTGAGTTATTTTTATTTCTCGATCCTCCAAAGGCCATCATTTCAGAAGATTCTTCATTCTCAGCTTGCAGCTTTCATTCTCAAATTCTTCTCCATTGTTGTCTCTTCGTTCGTCTCTCGATTATCCGGTGTCTTGTTTAATTTTTATCTCAGGTGGATCATGATCTCTTCATTCTCATGTATCTCCATTCATTCATGGTTGCCTCATTATTTCAATTCTCACCGGTGTCTCCTTCAAGACTTCTTCTAGTTTGTGCTTATCTCTCTCCTCAATCATTTCTAGAAGAATAAGTTGTATGCTAAATCCGTTGCTGGTCATCAATTAAACTTGACGAAGGATAAACATAACATAATTATTATTTCTTGTTCATAGTAATCTGAATTCTTCTTCCGGAGTGGCTCATGGTTTCAATTCTTTTCTCGTGTGCTTATCTTTATTTTCCGGAGTTTCAACTTCTATTAAGTATCTTTGTGAGGCTACATCTAAATCCTGGCAAGGTCATAATCTTATTCTTTTCTACCTTGTTATCTTTGCATCATTCATTCGTATACGGAGGTCCTTCATGGTGGTTCATCAAGGTTTCAATCCATTCTAAATTGTTCTTCAAGATTCTTGTTGGAGAACCTCAAGTATCCTTTCTCTTGCATTTATATGTGCAATTGTTCTTCCTTTATCCTTTGAGGTGGTATTATAGCATTCTTGTTAGTGTAGGAGCCTCGAAGAGATTTTCTTTCAAGGATGACATAAATAAACCCACCAATTCTATGATCATGAGATATTTGCAACCCATGATTTCTTCTTTGAGCTCTCTTGGTTTGGACTTCACCTAAAGCTTTTCCTATGGATTATGCTATCATGGTGCTTGTCATTAATCCTAGTTCTCAATGCACCCTCTTGGTGTAAGAAATTGTTCTTTTCTTGTTTCTCCCAATCTATCCTTGTTTGTTTTAGTGGTTGGTTGTCACCTCATATTTTTTGAGATGATTTCCATAAGCCCACTAATATCTTGTTTTTCGTTGATGGTTTTCCAACCACTACGTCAATTCTATGACCGGAGGCTCTTCTATTGTGATGGTAGTTGTCATTCTTTTCTTCATTCTCTTCTTCCGCTTGAGCTAGTTCTTATTCTCTTGTTCCGGAGGCTTTGTGTTGTTGCTCTTTTGGGTCTATTATATTGTTCTATCAAGATCATGGTGTTCCGTTGTTCTATTTAGTTGTTTGATATGGATATTGTCTATTTCTCTCTTCTTATCGATTTTTTTGTCCCACTTTCCTACCGAAGTGCTGCCGAAATTTTCCGTGAATTCTTGCTTCTTTCTCATATCATTCTTCATCTCTTTAAACAACCTTCAAGGATCGTTGGTTTCACTCGTTTGTCAAAGAAGCGACTAACTTTTTACCTCTTGCTTTCTCATCCTCTCCCCCTTTCATTCTTGGATCTCGGGGCGAGATCCTCTTGTAGTGTAGGAGAGTTGTGACAGCCCGATGCCGACGTTCCAGAAGATTCCCCCTTCTATTCCGTTTCCGTCGTGTGATTAGATTTATTCGTTGCATCGTCATGTAGTTTGCATCATCGCATCATGCATGCCATCATGTCAACTGTGTTTTGTCGGTGTTGCTTGTTGCCGTGTTGTTGGGTGTTAGTGCCTTGTGAATGGCGTTATTTTATTGGAGCGTTGAGAGAGGGTGCGCGAGAGCCACCGCTAAACCTTGTTGCACCGCGGACCTAAAACCTTCTCACCCCTCTTTTATTTGTGTTGCGGTTTGCTAAAGTTTCCGTTTTAACCCCGTCAAAAGATTCGTCTTCTTTTAAAACCCTTTTGTTAAATGTGGGGCAACCCTTAGGTTTTTATTTTATTTCTCCATTTGTTTTATTTTAAAACCGTCCCATTTTATTTTCTCTTTTAAAAGGCTTTTATTTTATTCTTTAAATAAAGAGGTTTTATTTAATTCTTCAAAGGGGTTTGATTTTTATTCTTTTGTAAATGGGTTTTAAATTTTAATCCTTCAAAGGTTTTATTTTATTTCTTTTGAAAATGCCCAACTATTTCTTATAGTTAGGGTGTGGTTTTCAAAGAAGCCAAGAAGTATTTTTGTTTTGTTTTTGTTAGATCCTTTTTTTTGTGTGGTGATTTTTGTTTTTAAAGTAAAAAAAAGGTTAGAGGGGAAGGAGGAGCCGGCCAAGCCACTTGGCCCAAGTGCCCACTCGGCCTTCCCCCCTGTCTGCCCTAGCGCCCAGCCCAGCGCCTCATCCCTCTCCTCGTCCCGTCCCGCGGCGCTCCTCTCCTCCTCTGTCGTTTCTCCTCTGCCGATCCCATCTCCCTGCTCGCCTGCTCCATGTCGCGTCGCCTCGCCGCCTCTGCGCGCAGCCCGCTCCTCCTCGAGCCCGCGCCGTCCCCTGCGCGCCGCTGCTGTGCCCTCGGCCTCGCGTCGCCGGCCTCCTGCTCCCCCCCCCCCCCCCGCGCGCTAGCTCCAGACGCGCTCGCCGGTACGCCGCCCCTCGCCGTGGCGCCGTGCGCCGCCTCGCCCTGTGCCTGCCGCTGGTGCCTTGCTATTGCTGTTTGTGCTGCCGTAGCTGCTGGCCGATTCATGGTGCTGCTGCGTGCTCTTGCTAGTTGTTGTGCTAATAGTTGTTGCTGATTGCTTGTGCCGATGCTAGGTAGTTGTAGTTGCTTGCCGTTGCTTGCTGGTGTGTTGCTGCACGCTGTAGACTGCTTGCGTGCTTGCTGTGTGGAGCTTTGCTAGCTTGCTAGGTTGCTGTTGTAGCCTGTTGGATCTGCTTGCTGTTTGCCCCCCTGCTGCTAGTTGCTGTGGCTGCTAGCTGAAGCTAGATGCTGCTAGTTGTGGCTGCTGCCAGCTGCTTTAGGTGATACTCGCCCTGCCTGCCTTGTGTTGCTGTTGGTAGCTATCGTGTTGCTTGCTAGCATGTTGTTAGCGCTGCTTGCTGATGGCCTGCGTGTTGTTGCCGTTGCTATGTTGCTTGCTTGCTGTCGTCGCCGACGACCGTCGCTTGCTTGTGCTGTCGTTTGCCGTCGCCGCGTGCACCATCCCCTCCTTCATGGAACCGACAAGATCGGCGGGTACAACGACGTCCTCGTCGAACCCCGAACATCGACGGAGACGTGATCGACTACCGACGCCGAAGACCCGAGAATCACGACGCCGAGCGAACGACTACCGTCGACGAGACCGTGTACGACTACTTCCACGACGTCCACGACGACCGTTGGCCTCCTTCTCCGAATCAAACCGCTCCGATGTGCACGCTCCGAAGGTATAACATTGAGACGTTGTCCTGTACCGTGTACAAGTGATGTATGAATATATGTATGTATGCACCGTATGTTGCCCGTTGGCCGCTGTCTTCTTTCGTCGTGCCTCGACACATGGGAACCCGAGATACGGGATCACCCCATCTTTATTTAGCGTTCCCGCACCCGCTCCCTATACGTGGGCACGATATCTCGTTGAGTATTGGGATAGGAACGTTGTCGTGGTTTCGTTACCATCTTGCCATCATAGTTCCCCTTTCGCTCGCCGTGGCGACATATGTGTCTTCTCTTCTTGCCCGTGTTGTTTGAACTCGCATGCATGACACATTCATGGCATATAATCTTGTGTTGCGTGTCTCTTGTGCCGTAGTGTCTCTTGTGACTAGGATGCCATGTAGGATCATCGCTTCACCCCTTGCCATGTTAACCACACTTAATATTGTCGTGTAAAATAATCGGGAGTGAATTAAATAATTTAATCGTGGAGTTTCGTCGATATGCGACCCGTTGCATATCGAGCTTCACTTAATGTGTAGAGTTTGCGTGAGGTGAATTGCCATGCCATGCCTTGCATCTTTGAACTGATCATGCATCATAGTAAGGTATGCATCATGTTGTGCATCGTGTGGTGAATATTTGTGTTGATGTTGTTTCCGGTTTGCTCCGTCTCGATAGAGTTCCGCAAGCATGTCAGAATGTGAGGACCCGTTCGACCACGTTGGTTCGCCGACTTCTCGGAGTCATTCTTGTTCCAAGCGGGATCTCAGGCAAGATGATCATTTCCCCAGATACCATTACTATCATTGCCATGCTAGTTTATCGCTTCTATCGTTTATGTCTCGTTGCCTACCACCTGTTAAACATCAGCCTCTCAACAATGCCATGATTACCTTCAACCTGTTCGACCTAGCAAACCACTGTTTGGCTATGATACTCCTTGCTTAATCCTGTTGATAGCGTTGCTAGTTGCAGGTGCAGTTGCTTCCATGTGAAAGCATGGGTTCCTTGTTATATCACCACATTAATGCTATTTAATTTATTGGACCTATATACTTGGTAAAAGGTGGAAGGCTCGGCCTTTCTAGCCTGGTGTTTTGTTCCACCTTTGCCCCCCTTAGTTTCCGGCTACCGGTGTTATGTTCCATAATTGAGCGCTCCTAACACGATCGGGGTTGTTATGGGGACCCCCTTGATAATTCGTTTTAGATTAAAGCTGGTCTGGCAAGGCCCAACATTGGTACTACATTTGCCTAATCACCTAATAAAATTGCATAGGGACTTCCCGGGCCTCGAGGATAATTTAATCAACCCCCGGGCCAGTGCTCCTCATGAGTGTTGGTCCAAAACAGAGCAGCTTATTAACGTTACCCGGGGCAACTCGGCGTTTGGCGTGGTAACCATCGCTCATCCGTCGTGTCCTGAGAACGAGGTACGCGACTCCTATCGGGATCGTCGACACGTCGGGCGGCCTTGCTAGATTAGTTTTTACCTTTGACGAGATATCTTGTGCATCGGGATTCCGGTGATGCTTTGGGTAATCTCAGAGTTGAGGTTTTCCACTAGGGAATCCGACAAGATCGCGAGCTTCGTGATTGAGGATTTCTATGCGGCTTGTGGTAATTTGTGATGGACTAGTTGGAGCACCCCTGCAGGGTTAAATCTTTTCGGAAAGCCGTGCACGCGGTTATGTGGCAACGTGGAAACTTTGTTCAACACTGGTTCTAGATAACTTGAAATTAACTTAATTAAAATATGCCAACTGTGTGCGTAACTGTGATTGTCTCTTTCGTGAGTTCCTTCTCCGATCGAGGACACGGTGGGGTAATGTCTGACGTAGGTAGGTGTTCAGGATCATTCATTTGATCATCAGTAGTTCACGTCAGCTACGCGTAGATCTTCCCCCTCTTATTTCTTGTACTCATAAGTTAGCCACCAAATATATGCTTAGCCTCTGCTGCAACCTCACCACTTAACCATACCTCACCCATTAAGCTTTGATAGTCTTGATACCTTTGAAAATGAGATTGCTGAGTCCCCTGTGGCTCACAGATTACTACAACACCAGTTGCAGGTACAGATAAAGGTTATATGACGCGAGCGCGTTGATTGTTCATTTGGAGTTGCTTCTTCTTCTTCTTCTTCATCGATCTAGGATGGGTTCCAGGCCGGCAGCCTGGGATAGCAAGGATGGACGTCGTTCTTATTTTTCTCGTTTGTTTTCGTCCGTAGTCGGACTCTGCCCTTACTCTTGATGATTATGTAATGTACCGTGTGACTCCGATGTAACTTGTGGCGAGTGTAAGCCAACTCTATATATATCTCTTCTTTTCAGTACATGTACTTGTAACGATATCCATTCTTGCGACACGACGAGATGCGCTTCTATCCCTGACGAGGCCCTCGTGCCAAATTGAGGATAGGGTCGCATCTTGGGCGTGACACATTATGTGTTTATTTCATACATGCAGTGCCTTGTCGGGGTATTTGCTTTTTAACTACATGCACTCATTGTGCGATGGAAAGCTATATTTTCCTGTACCCCAGGTGAGTATTTACACCATGCTTATTTGTATACACATTGCGCATACAAACTTGTTATAACAATGTTGTCTAATGCATATGTAGGACTGTTTTGAACTGAGGAAGCGATTTTTGGTGCATATTTTAAAGTATGAAGAAAATGAATCTAAAAACAATATCCCATACATTGAAGGAAGCATCATAGATCGCATCTATAGATGGACTTTCATTGCTTCAAAAGATGGACCATCAAGACGTGCTTAGTCCTGATTTTTAAAACATATTTCTGTAACAATTATTGTGTGGTCATTAATTTTGTGCGGAGACATGTTTCTGGATTGTATGTTACGCACGTTCTCATATTGTTTTAAATAAAGGTCATATTGTTTTATATAAGACACCGATAAATTGCTAACAAAATAGGAGCAGAATTTGCTATAGCATGCCGCGTGTTTGTTCTTCCAATGAACTACAAAGGCAGATATTGCTAGGCAGATATTGCTGTCAATACCACTAGGAACTGAAAGAGCACAGATAAGGTATATTCAAACACAAAACAACACAAAAACTTTCTCGAATTGAGAGGATTGCTCACCCCAGATATGGGTTGTCCCATCCTCTGATCCTGTTACCACCTAATATTACAGTACTAAAATAATGTAGCCGGTGCTGAACCACACCACAACCTGGACGGAGAGAGAGAGAATTAGATCCAGCTTTGAAATAAACAGTGCATACAGTCTATAGGTCATTTTAATTGCAAAACAAATGATGCTTCTTTTGCAAAACTGGAATTATTTGAACTTACATCTTCATCATCAAGAACACCCCAATGGGCATCAAGTACTTGGTTCATGGACAAGCTCTCATAAGGTTCCACGGGATAAACATCACCCTGCATACACAGTTCAAAATCAAAACAACCACATGTTATAAGAATCAGTAGCAATAGACATACATACTGTAATAATGTATCTAATATGTTTCTTCCTTAATAGCTACCATCAAATGCTAATGGGGAGACTCTGACATGTGATTGTCCATTACTTTCTTTCTTAATATCTACACAAAATGTGTAATATATGAATAGGGACAGGTTCTACAGCAAGACAAACCAATAGGAACATCTAACCTACAACCATAGTAGGAACCAGAGAAATATAGCTACTGAAACATATTATTATTTTCCACATCCCATCTTTACTAAAATGAAGCCAACAGAAAATATAAATAAATTCATGTCGTAAAACAACGTTGTACCTCACAATCAGTGACCAAAGACCGTAAGACGGATGGAGACAGGGTAGCACCAATACCCAGAAATCTACAAATCCGCTGCTTTGATCTGAAGGTATTTTCTCATTTTTAGAAGTAGAAATCGCATGAAAATTCACCTGCAAAGGAGCAACATAGGAACTTATAGCAAAAGCTGAAGGCATGGCAATTCTGGGCAGCATTCATGGTTCTGATGGAACAACATGTGAGTGCAAGCATGATAATCAAGGTGGTGTGCCATTGCATCTATTTAATATATATGCAAAGCTATTGACCTTGAAAGATCCGCTTGTTTGGTTCATCCTCTACATATCTATACACGCAATTTATTCACTTAAAAATTCATGTACTTTAACACTAAAAGAATCATAAAAATTGATTGACTTCAATGCAATATCACAATAAAATGAATGCGATGAGAAAGAGGAAAGGTGGATCACTTTGCTTACCTGAAGAAGACGGACGATGAACCCTGCTTCGGCGCGTTGACCATGGCCTTGTGCATGTCTATAAATAGATTATTGCGGCCTCATGCTTCATGGGTACTATGAAGCACCGACGACACGGATACGGCGATCCTAAAATTGGGATAAATCAATTTCTATACACATCAATACGACGATACGACAGGTATATATAAATAATTAATAAAATTTTATATAAAGAAGGAAAAATAATGTATGTGTGAGATGACATAAGATCAAAATAGTGATTCCTAGATCATCATAATTGAATGTTGTGTGTCTTTGGACCCGGTCCCTGGCTAATACATGAACAACATCAGGAGCTCAACAGCAACAACATCAACGGTATATATAACAAAGCATAGCTGCATACAAGATGCAAGCCATATATAAATATATATAGCAAAGCGGTAGCAGCAGGCCATGAATGACAGCCAGCAACTATATATAACAAAGCATAGCTGCATACAAGATGCAAGCCTTATACAAATATATATAGCAAAGCAGTAGCAGCAGGCCATGAATGACAGCCAGCAAGTATATATAACAAAGCATAGCTGCATACAAGATGCAAGCCTTATACAAATATATATAGCAAAGCAGTAACAGCAGGCCATGAATGACAGCCAGCAAGTATATATAACAAAGCATAGCTGCATACAAGATGCAAGCCTTATACAAATATATATAGCAAAGCAGTAGCAGCAGACCATGAATGACAGCCAGCAAGTATATATAACAAAGCATAGCTGCATACAAGATGCAAGCCTTATACAAATATATATAGCAAAGCAGTAGCAGCAGGCCATGAATGACAGCCAGAAAGCATACAACATCAAGCTATCTCTCTCTCACACACACACACAACAAGCAAGTTAGGAGGACCAGAGGCAGAGCCGGACTTGGCTGGGGCCTGTTCAATATAAAAAAGTAAGGCCCTTTGTTCGTCAACAGTAGCTTATGGGTTCAAGTGCCATAGATAGCCGTTTTTTGGATATCCTCTATGTGCATAATAGCTAAAGAGCAACACGACCTTGCTGAGCGCGGTTCGGAGATGCGGCCGTCGCCGTTGATGTCGTCGACGTCGAAGGAATCACGCAGCTCGGCGTCCAGCTCGCGCTCCCCGCGGCCGTGGTCGTGGAAGGCGGCGAACTCGCCGAGGTCCACGTAGCCGTCGCGGTCGGTGTCGAGCTCGTCCATCTTGGACGCCACCTCCCGGCCCCCTGCCGACTCGGTGGCCGGCGGCGCGATGGCGCGCGACACGGCCGCCAGTTCTGACGGCCAGATCCTGCCGTCCCCGTCCGTTTCGAAGCCATCTTCTTCAACTTCGCCGCCACCGCCGCCTCTCACTCCGCGGCTGCGGCGCTGGTGCTCACGGCCCTCGGGGCTGTGTGCGGCGCGAGCCCCAGGGACCGTCGGAGAAGCTACCCCGCGGCCCTCTGCGCCATGAACTTCGGTGTCTGGGGTGGCCTCGAGAGAGGAGAGCGGACGGTAGGGGAGCGGTGGCGGTCGGCGGGGTTGGCTAGGGTTTCGCGCGGAGCTTCGCAGTGCACTGAGAGGAGGGATAGGATTCAGATCAAGTGGGGAGAGGGTTGTGGTCAGTGCACTGAGAGGATTCGCCGCCACCGCCGCCTCTCCCTCCGCGGCTGCGGCGCTGGTGCTCAGGGCCCTCGGGGCTGTGGGCGGCGCGAGCCCCAGGGACCGCCGGAGAAGCTAGCCCGCTGGCCTCGAGAGAGGAGCGCGGACGGTAGGGGAGCGGCGGCGGCCGGCGGGGCTGGCTAGGGTTTCGGTGTGAGCTTCGCAGTGCACTGAGAGGAGGGATAGGATAAGGATAGAGTGGGGAGAGGGAGATGGTCAGTGAAAGAGGATAAGGATCGGGTGGGGAGGGAGGGGAGTGGGTGAGATTTTTTTTTTTTAGAACGGGCGTGGGTGAGCTCTTTTTTTTATAACGGGAGTATGTTTTTATTTTTATTTTTTTACCTTTTCTGTGTCTACCATGTTTTTATTTTATAAATCTTTTTAAATTTTCGAATATAAATCACATATGGATCAAAATTAGTAAATCTACACTCTAAAAATGTCTATATGCATATGTATGTAGTGCATAGAATTTTTCAAAAATACATATATTTAGCCACAGAGGGAGTATACCGACAATAAATATCTCATATGTTCTTTACGGAGAAATTCACCATGTTGATTGCTTTGGATGTCTGATTTTTGCTAATTATGAGCAGAGAATTTTCTGTGTACGATTATTCGTGCGTTGCACGTGCATGCTTACTAGTAAGTTTTAACAAACAGATGATTACTAGTCAACTCATGTAAGGAATTTAAATGCTTTTCTTCCCTTTCTACGGAAGAGATTGTTTGGTGCATGATTGTGTTTTTTTTTCTCACTACTCGTGTCTGCCTTAGGAGTCACAGTTAAGCGTTGAAAACTAAGTATAGTTCTTTATCTGGCAAGTAAGCATTTATAATCTGATAGCTAAGTATTTGCATGGGACAACTAAGCTAAAAAAGATCCGACTAACCTGATGACTGCTCAGTAGCCTGACAACTAAGTAGTATGTAATTCGGAAACTAAGAATTTTCTAATCTACTCCCTCCATAACGTAGTATTTGTTATTGAAGAGAACTAGTTTATTTCTTTCCAACAACAGATATTTAGGAATAGAGGTAGTAGTCGTCAAGTACTTGCAACCTGGCAAGTACTCGGTAACCTGACAACTAGGTAGTACGTAATCTGAAAACTAAGCATTTCTAATCTGGTAGCTAAGTGCTTGCAACCTGCCAAGTAAGGTCAATTAGACTAATCTTGTGACTAAGCATGATTTAACATGTAATCTGACAATTAGTTATTGTCAGTCCCGATAACTTGATAGAAATAAACTCACAAGCACAACAATATTTTTTACGACAACTAGATGTTATAATAAATGGCAAGCTCTCGAACAAATCAACGAGAACAATTTTCGGTTTGCACGTATAATCCTTGAAACCAAAAGTCAACAAAAAAACATCACACTGTTCATGAATACACTGTTTATAAATAGTGACTGTGTTTTTTCACGTGAATATACTATCGAGCAAGCTACTAGCCTTATTCTTAAACAGCGGCAATGCGCTTTAATGTATAGCTAGCTATGCATAGGACAGCCTAGCCGTTGCACGCACGGCATGCATGCAACGCAGCGCTCACTGTGTTACTCTATTAGGCCAGCCATTGTGCGGCATGCATGCTACGCATTGATTTTAGAAACCGCCGCACCGCAACGCATGGATGCGGTGCCGCTCTGTAGTAGGGTCCCTCTTTGTTCCAGCTTTTGATTTTACTTTTGTTGTGCTCTTATTCAACATTGTAATCGTCATGGTGTGATGAATGAAAACTATAATATTTGTATTTCTTCAGATAATGTACGATTTGATTTTATACCAAACTGCTTTGCATTTGTCTGCAGCTGTGTTGGGGTAAGATATTCTGATTGATTACCCTGATGTGTGTGGTCAAGTCAACTGAACTACTCCCTCCCTCACGGTTTAGAAGACACAGTTAGACTTGCGTGCGTTTTCAAAATAGACAAAGATTAAGGCACGTTGCATTTACTCCTAACAGCTAATTAGTACTACGTTGTACTACTTCTATATGCATGCGTAGTGTGAATGCTATTTTTTAACTCATTTCACAGCCAATCAATAGCCACATAGGTCCTAAAGAATTTGCATGCACGCCTTCTAAACCGTGACGGAGGGAGTAGTATATACTTTGTTGAGTTATTAGTTTAGTGTGATGTGGCATTTTCATTCTTTCAGTTGAGTGCATCTCCAGTGTTCAAATTTTTTAACCCAAAGGAGTGCATCTCCAATGTTCAATTTTTGTAACCCAAAGGAGTGCATCTGGACAGTTGTTGCAGGAGGCGGCAGCAGTGTCGTATATATTGACTTGTCGACACGGTAAGCATAAGTTCTTATCTGATTTAAGTTAGCTGTGGAATTATTCGAAGCTGTTTTATGTTGGTTTACCAGGCTGGAGACTTGATATGGTTCAAAGTAAGGAAATTATGCATGGTACAGTAGTGCTCCCAAGTCCCAACAAGATGCAGTATGCTAGGGTAGTACTTGATGCAGGCATTCCAGACAACCTTTTATGGCGTTGATGTTCACCCCATGTCATTTCATCTGTTAACTGTATTATTAAATGCAGTGTCCGACTCACAACTCCGACGACCGCAACAGAGCCCTTCTCATTGGAGGTGGTATACGACAAACTCCACTGATGTTGCTACCACCTTTAGTGTTATCATTCCGTTGTTAAGGGAAGGTACTCCGCTCCGCTCCGCTACCACCTTTAGTATAAGATTTCGCTTCCTGCTCCGCTGTCACCTGTCAGTCATCTAATTGTCACCACACTCTTTAATTTATTTTCAGGCATTCTTTTGCTTAAGAGGGGCTAGAAAACCTACCTCTCAACTCGTCTAGCGATTGGGCAGTCAGATTCACCATTGGTTCAACCCCTCATTGCTTTCTTACTGTTCATTTCTTACAACTTGCGTTTTTACTTTGTCTTCTTAAAGCATCCACATGCATTCCATCAATCAAACTCATCAGAGAGAGTGCACACTGGTTACAACTATATCTGGCCATGGGCGGCCCGGCCCGAAAAAGCCCAATCCGGCCCGTCCCGACCTTGCCTATGGGCCTGGTTCGGGCCTGAATTTTGAGCCCGAAGAGTATGTCGGGCCGGGCCCGGGCTTGGTGTTTTTGTGTTTTAGGGAAGGGGCACGGCCCGAGGCCCAAAGCCCGACGGGATTTAGGAGTGATGGGCCAGGCCTGGGCTTGAAATCTAGGCCGGATGGCTAGGGCTGGGCCGGGCTCGGGCCTAGGTTTTCTACGTCGGGCTTGGTCTGGCCCGGCCCGAGCGATGGCCAGGTATAGGTACAACGCGAGACAAACATAGATGTTTGCACAAAGGACCCTGTGATAAGTAAAGATACAATTTTACTCCTATAGAATCCTATGCGTCACCAAAGTGTGGGTGGGATGCAGCTTCGGTTGACTGCTGTGCTTCGGATGATGGTTTTAATCAGTTACAGGTACAAGTATTAGAAGTAGCTAAGGTCTTGGTTAATTTAGAGCTTCAGTTGCTGGCTGCTACTCTTTTTTTTTCCTTTTTTTTTTTTTGCTTTTATATGTGTTGTACTTAGCATTTCAGTTTGTGAAAAATGATTTCCATGAGTACACAAGGTAAATGTTAAAACAAGAGGAGGCTTCAAGATTATTATCATTTTGTCGGTTGCCTTGGTATTACCTGTAGAAAACTCAAAAGGCTAGGTTATATTGTGGGGGTTCCTTGATAGAAAAAGGTGCAGAACTACAAAGCAGTTTGTAAGGGCAACTGCGTATGGAATTATACAGCTATACAGTCCTGATCAAGCGTCTGTTGTCACTCCCCTTCAAACTAGATCATGTAAGAGTATCCACAAATCCTTCATATTGTCCCTATATGGCTATATATCTAAACGAACAACCCAATCACGGCCCAGGCAGGAGAGAGAAAAAAACAACTGGACCCCTTAGTTTGTCCTCATACATTCAGTTTGTCTGTGAACCCTCCGATCTAGCCCAAATGTGGGAAGATACAAGGGCTCGCGGACCGATCAACCCACTATGTAGGACACGACCAACCTCGGATCACCTTTTCTCTTTCTTCATTGTTTCTTTTTGTCTTTCTCTCTCTTCATCCTCACCATTCATATACATGTGATCTGATAGTTTTATGCACAAAGTGGGGGACATGACTACATCCATGCACATATAAAGGATGGGAACTTTTGGAAACTCGGTGTATATACTCTATATGCAAATAAAAATTCGCAATTCAATAAAAGTCAAAAAATCTAAAAATAGTTTTTAAATTAACTTGACCTTTCATTGTACTTGTGAGAAAAATTTCATAAAAAGAAAACTACACCTTGACTTCTTTTCAAAAAAGTCAAATTTCCGGTCAAAATAGTGTGAATGGTGACCTATAATAGCAAATATTTTTTGTCTGTCAATGTTGACTTTTTTTCATGAAAATTTATATACTAGGGCAAAACAAAGTCAAGTTTAATCTAAAAATACTTCAAAACTATTTTAACTTTTTAATTAATTATTAAAAATATTTTTCCATATAGGGTGCATATACAACCAGGAACCAAAATGTATTTTCTCACATATAAAGGCTTAATACTCCCTCCGTTCCTAAATATAAGTCTTTTTAAAGATTTCACTAGAAGACTACATACGGAGCAAAAGGAGTGAATCTATATTCTAAAATATGTCTATATACATCCGAATGTAGTCTACTAGTGAAATCTCTAAAAAGACTTATATTTAGAAACGACACGCCCGTGCATGGACCGGACGAAGGCATTTGAGGAGCTAAATTTAAGAAGACAGACTATAGTCTATAGATGCCCTAACTAAATTTAAGAAGACAGACTATAGTCTATAGATGCCCTAACTCCATATCTTCTTCGAAGGAGGGAGTGATTGAGGAGACAATGACAGCCTAGGAGGAAAGAGGTGGGACAGAGCCGTTACGTATTGCTATCTGAATGAAAATCATATGCGTGACAACACACGGACATTCAACTAGTGTATATAATTTGTGTATAATATATGGAGGAGAAAGTAATAGGGGACAGGATTTGGGAGCTACTAGTGTATATAATTTGTGTATAATATATGGAGGAGAAAGTAATAGGGGACAGGATTTGGGAGCTATAGCTGGAGTAACATGCACAATCTGATAGTGGCATGCATATCAATTCAGAAGAAAAGATTCCCTTTCCAATCCAGAAAAAAGAGGGGAACGGATTCCAATTCCATGGGAGTGATAACCATGAATTAGAACTGAAAATAAACTTCCAATGCATGTGGTTTAAATTTAAGGTAGCCAGCTATTCTCTCTGCAATTAAATTTAAGGTAGCCAGCTATTCTCTCTGCAACACAAGGTGGTTTGCCTTGCTACAAAGTCTCGTGAGAATAATAATTCTCGTGGATTCCTCAATTATTTCTGAAACAGAATTGACGATCTAACACTGTACGAAAAAAATAACACTCAGAAGTTGGGACTTTTAAACCAGTCCTCCAAAAGAATCGATCCTTCAGCGGTGCATCAGGTATCTAATCCAGATTAGCGATCACTGCATCAGTAACTTCCTGGGTGGTGCTGGTGCCGCCTAGATCCTTTGTTCTGTACTGGCCTTCTGCAACGACGCGCTTCACCGCAGTTTCCAGACGGTCAGCGAATGACGGGAACTGCAAATGCCTCAACATCATCGCGGACGACAGGAGCAGGGCGACAGGGTTTGCTTTCTGCTGCTCTACAAGATTGTCGTTTCCCACATTTCCTGCAGAAGCACCTTGCTCGAAGATGGCATGATCCTGACCCACATTACCTGCAACATAAACACAGCATCCATGGATCAATATAAACCTCAAACTTATGTTGGCTTACAAGAATAAACCTATATGTAGTTCATATAGCAAAAAAAGGAGGTGTTAAGTTAAATTTTATTAATTTGTTCCAAAAGAGCGGAAGAGGGTCAAAATCATGTGCCACTACAACACACTAGGCATGTCGCACTAGTGGGCCCCCAGCAAAGAATTCAAGAATACCAGGAAGTAAGTGTTGACCAGCATTTCTCGCAATCGACCAAGTTAATCCAATTAACCACTCATAGTATGAACTGACCATGGAAACAAAGTAAGATTTCATCTTACCTCCTGGCATGACACCTGTTCCTCCAACAAGACCTGCAGCTGTGTTGGCAACCAAATTGCCGTAAAGGTTAGGCGTAACCTATCAAAAGAATGGAAAGATAGAAGTTAGAAAATCTGCAGTAACCCCAAGGAATGGTTTACTTAATAGGAGCATCTGAGAATACCAGGATAATAAGATACATACCATAACATCAAATTGCTCAGGCCTTGAAACAAGTTGCATGCAGCAGTTGTCAACAATGATTTCGTTATACTCAATACTTGGATATTTAGCGGCAATCTCACGGCAAGACTCCAAGAACAAACCATCAGCAAGTTTCATGATGTTTGCTTTATGCACTGCTGTGACTTTCTTCCGGTAGTTAAGGTAAGCATACTCGAAGGCATATTTGGCAATCCTCTCAGAGCAAAACTTCGTGATCACCTAAACCCAATCAGTAAGAGTAACAAAAAGGCAACAAAACAGACTTAAAAGGAAAGCACAAGTCGAGCAATTGTTTTCATAGATAATGTTTTGAGCAAACTCACATCATCTAAGACAGGACTGATAATTGGCTTGCATGGAAACATAAATGCAAGAAAATAAGCACATATATGATGAATATTCTGAACATAGACAGGGCACATTTTTTGCGTATCTTGGTCTATTTGCAAATAATGGAAACCAATCTAACCTCATGATATTCATGTTCTGTTGATATAGCATACGCACATGAATCTATAGGTCAATAGACGCCAAGTTCACCCATCTGTGTATTTGGGACGGGAGTACCTATTGGCTATTATCTCCTGGGATAAATACATCCAGATACCAACCTCACGGCAGTCACATCATGGTTTGACCAACATAACGACAGTGTATTCTAGATAAGGCCTACAGAGTTTTGTACTGATTACTCCATTCATAAATTCGGAAATGAGTTTTGAAGCCCAGTCAAGCGCAAATGCATAATGTTAAATGAATATTACAACTTCTCAGTAAACAAGGAAATTACTCAAATACAGACAATACCGCCATCATTTACCTGGTTAACACCGACCCAATAGTTCAGATAAATTGGTTTCTACAAACCTGCTAAGCTACACCACAAGTTTGGACAACCGGAGCACATGTGAATCACTGGAGCACAATTCTTGCCAGAACGAGACTGAGGATTTGCAGTCCGCATTTGACAGTTTTATTACACGGATCTACCAGCAATTTCAACCTTATGAGGCATGAATGACTGCAATGATCATATAAACTATCAAGCAAACAGTACATTCATTTCTAACAGCATCTTAGTAATCTACATCATCCTGGTCACAAATTCAGATAACTCAGTTTTACACGGATCGTGGTAGATAACCGGCTGACAGCATCAGTTCATGACAGACAAATCATATATCTACTCTGACAGTGGCAACTTTGCAACGGAAAACCTTCCTCTTGACCATGTATACTAACTAACTATGATATGCCAAATCCACCGATCATATACCATGTACCAGCAATAGAGCCAACGACAAAAAAAAAGGGCACACCAGACGTCAACCAATGAACAGGTGAAGGACTGGAGGTGAATTTTCCAAACAAACAACAGGGAGCGAACGATCAGGCATACCTTGAGGCTCTCGACGACCCCCGGGACGACCTCGTGCTCGAGGCCCGAGTACTCGCCCTCGGTGTTCTCCCTGATGACGACGATGTCGACGTTCTTGTGCCTGGTGGGCAGGCCGGGGACGTTGGCGCAGTTGACGAGGGAGGCGAAGAGGTCGAGCTCCTTGCGGAGCTGCATGTTGAGGGAGGAGACGCCCCCGCCGACGGGGGTGGCGAGGCCGCCCTTGAGGCAGACCTTGTTGCGGCGGATGGACTCGATGACCGCGGGCGGCACGGCGGGCATGTCGCCGTGGACGTCGTATGTCTCGAAGTAGACGGGCGCGTGCATGGCCTCCATGACCTGCTCCACGGCGCCTGTGACGAGGGGCCCGATGCCGTCGCCCGGGATGAGCGTGACGGGGCGCGGGGTGCCGTCGCCCGGCCGGGGCATGTAGGTCACCGTGCGGCGCGCGCCGCCGCCGTGGCCAGGGAGGGACGGCGCGGAGGCGACCAGGCGGCGGAGGAGCGGTGCGGATCGCCGCGCCATGGGTGGCAGGCTGGGGCTGCGGCGGGCGGATGCGGAATTGCGATCCGGCGGAGCGCGGGCGACACGGAGGGGAGGGGAGGGAGGAAGGATTCCGAGACCGAAAGAGGGAGGAGACCGGGACGGGGGAGGGAGAAAGGGACGGTGGAGATGGCCACTACTTGAGCTGTTTTGCGGTTCGGTCCTTGAGATTGTTGGGTATTCGCTATAACCTTTAAAAGCCTCCTCCGCAAGAATGGGATGGGAGGCACGTCTCTGGCAAGCGGGGCCCATCGCCATCAACGGAACTAGGACGTATATCTTTTTCGGTTGAGAAGAAAATGGTCGACAATGTCAACGCACAGAAAATAGTACTCCCTCCGTCCGTAATATAAGAATACATTTTTATACTAATGTAGTGTAAAAAAACGTTGGGACAGAGGAAGTACAATCGTGCTGGTACGGAGCGGAAACGTAGAGACAAATGGAACTTTGAACCCAGTGACCTCATGCAATGCAAGCGAGCGATCAAGCAAATGAAACTATCACATCAGGTTTCCTCAAAAAAAAGAAGGTATCACATCAGCTAAGTTTTATCTTTCTTTCTTTCTTTTCCTCAAAAAAAAGAAGGTATCACATCAGCTAAGTTTTATCTTTCTTTCTTTCTTTTTGATACATGTATATTGATAATTCAAGCAATTAACAGCAAAAACGTCTTATATTTCGTTACGGAGGGAGTGCATTTTAATAACTTTTTATAACGCATTTTAATAACTAGTTATTGTACATGTTGGCTATTAGGTTGGCTATAGGTGATGTGGATTGTTGACTATACTACTATTAACCATGCTCTTATATTGAGTATTTAACATCTTCTGATACAGTATCAAAGAGGGTCAGCAATGCTACTTTAAGCATGGGTCGATGAACGCTGATTCGGTAACCAGGCACCAACTAGCACCAAGTCACAGCTCCACTGGATATAAAATAAAAGCATACTAGAATGGCAAACCCAAATGGGACTTGAATCTGCATAGCATGGACAAACTAGTGCATTCAGATATCCAAGGGCATTTCAACTCAAGATACAGTTCAAAGATCCCGGCTTCGAATCTTGCGACCTCTCTTACAGAGCCTCTACGCGCTGCAAAACAAGACGAAAAGAAAGTCATAACAAGCTTCTAGTAATTTCAACGTACCATCAGACCGCTAGTCACAATCAAGGGTCACCACTAACATTCAAATCAAGCATTACAATCTGCTATGTGCTGGAGAGTGAATGTGGAGACCTTAAAATTCAGATTAAGGGTCTTCTCATTGATGATCCCAGATAACGTGCATTAAACATTTATACGGTTATACCACCGCACAGCACAGCGGAAAATAAGTGGGCACTGAAGACACAACATTTTATAATCAAATACTACTCCCTAAGAACAAGAATACTTATTCACTAGCGGTCGAGAGTACATGGAAAGCAAGATCCCTACTCCAGTGTGTTAGCCCAACACACACGTGCAAGAAAACAAATACTCCCTCCGTCCCAAAATAAGTGTCGCTGGTCTAGTACAAAATTTGTACTAATTTAGTGTCAACTTTGCGACACTTATTTTGAGACGGAGCGAGTAGTACTAAGATACAAACAGAAGAATAAGAATTAATCAGGTGATGCTGTAGAATCATTCAAGTTCAACCAACCAATAGTGAAGGAATAGGTAAGTGTCAAGTGAGGGTGCAAAAGAAACTAGTAACTGAATACCATAACGATCCAGAATAGAAGTCACATGTATGAAACAAAGTAATAGGTAAGTCAGGTATACCTTGCTGAGAACAAGATCTCTGCCCTTACTTCAACCCGGCAATTTTTCTCCTTGCCAGTGAATTCTTATGTTCCTACAAAAAACATTAGCACAGACACAGTAAACAAAAAAAGTTGGTGCCGATCTCAGTAATATATCTAAAGACAATCCTTGCAAAACAGATGATGAAGGAATGAACTGGTAGAGACAGCAACATCAAAATGATAAAAATAGCATAAAACAATGCATCCTGTTAAATCTGAAGACATGTTAAAACCTGAATCTGTAAACGACATTGAAGTATTCAACATAAATGTCTCATTCTAGTTCATGCCTGGAAGCTCCCTTTCGTGCAAAACTACATGGATAATGGTTTTTTGGATAGCACATTCAAACAAACTGAAGTTCAAGGCAGGTGCACACATACATGATGGATGTAACCATATATCTAAATCAACCCTTGCATGACATACATGAAGGATGTAACCATTTCAGTAAACAATAAAAAATGGCAATTAGTTCAAGTACAAGATTAATGCACACTTCAGTAGTTTAGTTGCAACTGTACATTGCACAATACTTCCTATAACCATATTTCAACACTTAACTCACAGAATAGCATACATGCAACTACTCAAAATGTTACCAACTAATCATTAAGAAAAAGGAAACTACCAGTTTGTTTTGACTTTTGATAGCTCAAATTGTCACATTTATGACCCAAGAAATCGAAATGCTCTTGAAATGAGCTTTCCAGAAGGGCGTATCTACAATGACGTATTAGCTACTTCTCCAACTCACTTATCCACTCAGGCCTTCTACAGCAGGTATGAGGTCCCACTCTACCAGATAGATGCTAGCAAGAATGCAAATTTTGTTGAAGAGAGGGATGGCATATGCAGATTAAAGAAAACGTAGCAAAACTTATAAATGCTGCAATAAGATGAACTGGCACTCTATGTCCTGTACATGCAAAATTGCACACATATGCAATGCAAGCATATTACATATCCATGCAATCTCTTTTGAGCAAACAAATGCTACATAGTTCACACAATTTATAAGCACTTAATAACTTGCTAAGAAGCAAGGGTTTTCTCTAATGAATATAAGTTAGTAAAAATACATCACACAGAAATAAATTTGTATTAGTAGTTGGCACTGCTGTTCAAATCAACATGTCCTACAGAGACCGGTTTAACCTTTTTATCTGGCAACTAGTTCATATGACAACTCTACCTTCGCATTCAAAGGGGAGCCAATTCTTGACAATCAAAACTAAGTTATATTCAGTGTGCCCATTAAAAAAGTTGGTGCTGATCTCAGTGACATATCTAAAGATAATCCTTGCAAAACTGATGACGAAGTAACGAACTGGTGGAAACAGGAACAGCAAAATGATAAGAATAGCATACAACGATGCATCCTGTTAAATCTGAAAACATGTTAAATCCTGAATCTGTAAACGATATTGAACATAAATGTCTCATTCTAGTTCATGTCTGGATGCTCCCTTTCATGCAAAACTACATGGATAATGGTTTTCGGTATTGCCTTCAAACAAACCGAAGTTCAAGACAGGTGACACATGTGAACCAATAAACCTATACACTAGCAAAGATCAACAACATCAAGGCTCCAACCTCACATCGCTTACCCAGCACCATGCACGCAATATAGAGTAGAATATTGACACCTAATCTCTAAATCAACCCTTACATGACATAGATGAAGAATGTAACCATCTCAACAATAAAAAATGGCAATTAGTTCAAGTAGAAAATTAATGCACACTTCAGTAGTTTAGGTGCAACTGTACATTGCACAATACTTCCTATAGCTATAGGTCAACACTTCAACCCACAAAATAGCATAGCTTGACATGTAACTACTCAAAGCATTACCAACTAATCATCCAGAAAAAGGAAACTACCACTTTGTTTTGACTTTTGATAGCTCAAGTTGTCACATTTATGACACAAAACATCGAAATTCTCTTGAAATGAGCTTTCCAAAAGGAAATATGTAGAATGATGTATTAGCTACTTCTCCAACTGTATGAGGTCACATTGTATCACTTTCACATTTTGCAGCTTAGCCCTCACGAGATTCTGACAGATGCTATCAAGAATGCAAATTTTGTTGAATAGAGAGATGACATGTGCAGGTTAAAGAAAGCATAGCAAAATCTCTGAATGCTGCAATAAGATGAACTGACACTATGTCCTGTACATGCACAATTGCACACACGGGCCATATCCAGCGTATTACGTATCCAAGCAATCCCTTTTGAACAAACAAATGTTACATTTTTCACACAAATTATAAGCACTTAACTTAATAAGAAGCAAGGGTTTTATCTAATGAATAAGTTGGTAAAAATAGATCACACAGAAAGAAGTCGGTATTAGTAGTTGGCCCTGCTGTTCAAATCAGCATGCCCTACAGAGACCCGTTTAACCGTTTTTATCTGGTAAGTACTCCCTCTGTCCCAAAATTCTTGTCTTAAATTTGTCTAGATAAATTTAAGACAAGAATTTTGGGACGGAGGGAGTACCACCTTTGTTTCTAAATATAAGACATTTAGACAGTTCAAATTGAACTACCAAAACGTTTTATACTTAGGAACAGAGGGTGTATTTCATATGATAACTCTACCTTATACTGTAGCATTTAAAGGGAAGTCAAGTCTTGACAATCAAATCTAAGTTATATCCAGTGTGCCAACTAAAATGCCAAAATCCCTTAGATTCTGACTCAATATGTGCACAATATTGCTTCCCTTGTAAGATGTCGTTTCATGTCAGTCTAATAACCGATGCACAACCAAAGCAATGCATTTTTCCACGGACGCAAACAAATCAATGTTACAGAAACATATCAAACAAAACATTCAGCAAAGTAGCACCTGACGGCGCACCAGCTTCTTGCTCCCCTCCGCCTCCCGCGCAAGCCTCTCCAGCCTCCTCAGCATCCCGGAATACATCTCCTCCACCTCGGTTGATTGCCCCGTGGCCGAGGCCACCAAGGCCTCCACCCTTCCGAGTCCGAACGCGTCCATCATCCCATCCATGGCCTTCTGGTCTCCGATGCTATAGCTCTTTGCCGGCGGATGCGGCAGCCACGGCATTGGCGACTCCGCCGCGAAGGTGTGGTACTGGCCCCGGAAACCAGGACCCACGTTGACGACCTGGAGGGAGGTGGGGTAGAGGCGGGAATCGACGAGGAGGAAGGCGCGGTAGTCGAACGAGTGGATGGAGTGGTTGGACGAGGCGGAGGGGGCTACGAGCAGAAACACGAGGGGGTGGGTGAGGGCTAAGGATTTGGACAGGGAGCGGGCGACGGCGACCTCGCGCATGGAGGGGCGGCGCGTCGCGCTGCGGCGGGAGGAGAAGAAGCCCACGGTGGCTGGGCGGGCGGGGGAGTAGGGCTGGAAGCGGCCGAGGGCGTCGGAGAGAGAGGAGGGGCGGGCGAGCGAGGTGTGGCCGGTGATGCTGATGGATAGGGTTGGGGCGGAGGAGGAGGTGGCGGCGGAGTCGTCGTCGTCGGAGAAGGAAGGGGGAGGGGCCGGGGGGCGGGCGGCACGGCCGAGGAGCAGCCCGTCGCAGTCCCCGGCGGCGGTCCCGCAGCATTCGAGTAGCGCCGCGAAGGCCTGGCTGGAGACGGAGAGCTTCGCGGCGGCGGCCATTTCTGGACTGCGACCAGGGGTTCGGTCGTTCGGGGCTTGCTTCGGCCTTCGGAGCGTGTCCTTATCGGTCGACTGTTTTCCAGTTCAGTGTTAGTTTTTTTTTATGACTATAAGGCTGGTTGTAATGGATAGTACACCCTTCGTTCTTAAATATAAGTCTTTTAAGATATTTCACTAGAAGTCTACATACGAAGCAAAATGAGTGAATCTACGCTCTAAAATATGTCTATATACATCCGTATGTAGTCCACTAATGAAACCTCTTTAAAAACTTATATTTAGGAACGAAGGGAGTATCATATATTAGTATCATGCATACTTCTTTCGTCTGAAAAAAGATGTTTCTGGCAACATTTTGTGGAAACCCCCTCCCCTTTCATCCGCGTTCCGCGCGCTCCCCTGCTCGTCTCCCCCTCGCCGGAGCTCCTTGCTCAGCTCCCCCGCGCCAGAGCTCCCTTCCTCTGCTCGCCCGCACAGCTCTCCCGCGCGTCGCCGGATCTCCCTCTTCCCATGCCCCCGCCGTTTTGCTTCCCCCGTCCTTGTTCCTCTCATCGTTCCTCATGGTGAGGAGAAGGAAGGCTTGATTTTTTTCTCGATCTGCTATCTGAGGCGTCTTCCCTGAGGACGGCGAGCTGGAGATGCCCCTGCGCGTCTTCGACCACCTCCTTGCTGGTTGGATGTCGTCGACCATGAAGCCGGTCTTCTCTAAGCGCGCGCCACCATATGCGTCGAGACACCAAGGCCGAGGCTGCGTACGCCGCCGAGTCCGTCAAGCGCCACCACCTCCCAGACTCGCGGCCCAACCCAGTCCCCGCGGCCGCATGCGCCTCCTCGCCGTCGTGGGTCCTCTCGCCCCCCACTTGCCAAGGTGCAGCTCCCCCCTCTTCTTGCCTCCCATGTTCTAAACCAAAATGCTTCTTTTGTCTATATTGTAGCTTCAATGCTGTTGTCAAATTTAGTCTATCTTGAAGCTTGGGAACATTCCAATTTAGTCTATCTTTTGAGTAGCAAGTTCACTGTAAATTTAAGTACAAGATCACTATTTTTTTGGAGCATTGACACTATGTATGTCAATATGTCATCAGATTAACTGGGTTCTTGGGGGTCCTGATCAGTTTTCTGAGAAAAAACATGCTTAAATGGCAGCAAGTTTTGAATACAGTGTATGTTCTATAGCTTCTTTAGCAAGATCACTTGTTTATCATGTCACCGAATTTCACTTGTTACACAAGAACTAAACTCATTAAATGTCAGTGTATATTTTAACTGAATGTCAATGTTACACAAGAACTAAACTGAATATCAGTTCAATGCTCACATCTTAAATCTGAAAATCAGTAAGTTGTTGCTTCTTGCATAGAATAGCTAAGTGAACTAATGCTCATTCACTTTAGAGTCAGTGATGATTGCTAACTGAATTTGTACACTTTGCTAACTGAATTTTCAATTTCGTTCATAACACTTTGCTCTAACTAAATTCTTTTGCTCTCAGTTTAAGTTACAGATTTGACTTCGAATGACCAGTCCCAGTTTTGACTTGGAATGACAATCTCTTAATTTTGACAGTGAACATCTCCATAAATTTACTGTTCCACCAAAACTTTAGAGTATATTCAGAAGCAGGAATGTGCAAAAGATAAGTTTGAATCTTCCCCTTGCTGGTTGTTTTACTTTGCTTTATTCTTTCAAGATTTTTCCTTTCTCGTGGCATATGCATTTACTCCAATGGCAGTAATTGTCAAGGAATAAGCAGGGGAGCCTTCAATGGGGACTATGGCAGTACTAAAGATTGTTCCATCGGAAATCAACATCAATGCCAAGAAATTGACAGTTCATTTTAGACCATACTAAACATTTTCGTATTGGAATTAAATAAACAAGATTGACAGTACTTAACACTCCATGTCATAGTGAACATTGCAGAAATTGATAGAACACTTATAACCGGTGAAAATGCTACAGACCATGAATGATTTCAGAGATGTTTTCCTTCTCCCATTTTAGACCATAATAGTTAACTGAACTTTGTTTGTAACATTTCTACAGAGGACATGGGCAATTGTGTTTCAAATTACAGAGCAAGCAAGGTACACGGTGCAATGTAAAGAAATTGTGTTTGAAATTGGAGCTTCTGGAGTACATTTTCAAACCGGCAACAACACAAGTAGGAGCTTGAGCAAGGTACAGGGCCGAGCCCTGTACTTCTTCTCAGAGTACTTGAAAAGGAGATGCTGGGAGCAAGGTACATGTCCGACACTGGAGATGAAAAGAAAGGCGCTCTGTATATCTTCTCGCTGACAGGAACACAATGAGGGGACTCCGGCAACAACACACGAGCAGGGGAGGTCCAGGCAGCAACATGAGTAGGGGAGGAGCAACAACTTGCAGAGGAGCAGCAGAACGAGCTCGAGCTTCCAGTCCCGTGAGAGAACTTGAGGTCCAGGACAAGCTTGAGGGAGCTGGAGATCCAGGCACAACGGCAGCTCGCGGTCCATGCGCTCGTGACCCAGGCGTGCGTAGGTCCTGGGCGGCAGCGGCGCAGGTCCTGGGTTGCGGGAGGGGATATCAGCGACGCAGGTCCTGGCCTCCTAGGTGGCGGAGGAGCACGTCCTCGGCGACGGCGGAGCAAGCATGCGATTTTGTGGTGCAGGTCCTGGGTGGCGGAGGAGCACGTCATGGGCGGCGGCGGAGCAAGCAATTGGGCGGTGCAGGACATGGGTGTCAGAGGAGCATGTCCTGGCCTCTTGGGCGGCGCAGGTCCTGGCCTCCTGGGCAGCAGAGAAGCAAGCCCTGGGCGGCGCCGGCACAGGTCCTGGACGGGCAGAGGAAGAACCGAAGGAAGGAGACAACCACGTGTTTGAAACAGATTTAATGCAATGAGCGCGTTTTTGTAAAAATAGATGTACACTAAGCTGGTGACAATCTTTTCCGGACGGAGGGAGTATGATACTAGTGTATGATACCACAACCGTAATGCATAGTATCATGTTAGTGATGACATGTTTGGGCTACACCATCACCCTCATTGTCGATGATCATATTATGCAAAATAACACAACATGTCATCACCTGCCACAAAGTTTCTTGTTCCCATATCATTGCAGCCTCACAAACAATTCCTCAATGCGCTTGCAGCACTTCAAAAGCCCTCTCCACACCCTTCCTAGATGATTCATGCATTGTTTCGAAGTGCTTTTGTTTTCTGTCATGTGGTTTGGATATGGTCTTCACAAATGTAGCCCATTAAGGATATATGCCATCGGTAAGATAGTACAACATGTTGTAATCTCGGTCGTTGACGGTGTAGTTGCATAAAGGTGATTCCCTGTTCCAAATCCTCCTGAACATCGGAGATCGTTGAAGCACGTTGATGTCGTTGTGAGAACCTGGCATTCTAAAGAGTTGTCGGACGTACCGTTGTGTCTTCCGGGCCGGCAACGACGTCCTGCGCAGAGAGGTCGGGAGAGATGATCCCTTTGACCGAGCGGTTGGGTGGTAGAGGCTACTAGGCGATGGAGCGCATGCGACGGCGGAGCTACGAGACGGTCGGCGCGCGAAGGAAGAAGAGAGGAAAATAGGAAATGGAGATGGCAGTCCTGTAGGGTGGATTTGGTGCAATTTGCGGTAGGTCGGGCTGTCGGGTCCGACGTGGCGGGCGTGCCCGGGATCCCCATATTTAGGCTGGAAATGGGGGGTGTCGGTCAACCCGGGCATTTGAGGCCGGTTTGAGAGGTCCGTCTGGGTCGAATTTTTGTGACCGAGCGGCCTGACCGGGTTTTTGAGGAGGGTTTGAGGGGTCCGGCTATAGACACTCTAAGCATCCTTCATTTAATGATTTTGGAACTAAAATTGTTCATGCATTGATGGGCTTATTTTATTTAAGCGTTTTGCCTAGGTTCACGCGCTTAGCATTGTATCTTCGTGAGTCACCACACTCATCTCTCTCCTATTAATTAACTTGTCATATCATATTTTTTGCTTACATAACAACCTTAGCACCTGTACAAGGTGGAGCATTGGGAGGGGCCTAAGATCTTTATGGAACGGCTCAGATTCATCCCTAATCATACATCTTCTCGCGGTCTCAGTTCTCTTCACTCTTCTCTCTCACTCACCACCTTGGCACCTCATCCTGCATTCCTCTCCCGACTCCGTCTTCACCGACAACTTTTCGCTGCCAACTTTGACCATGTTTATAGACAAAATGTATAACATGCTAGAATAAATGGGCTTGGCCTATCTAAATTCTAAAATCTCAAAAGAGTTCAGGAATAAAATGACGAGTGGTAGTGTGGTGGTGCTAAAGGCGAGAAAGAGTTGGACCTCTTTATATAGTGAGTTCTCCCCAACACTCCAAGGGTGTGTTTGGTTAGAGTCATTAGGTGGAACGTAACGGGTCTGTCCCGCACCCGGAGGTTGTTCTCATGTTCGGTTGGGTCAAGGTATGGGAACCTACTCGTTCTGAAAAACAACATATTCCCTCTATATCCGGAACCTGCTCATACCTCCGATTCGGCGGAACCGCTCGTCATTCTCCCCTCGCCACGACTCACTCGCCCCAAAAGTCGAAACCCCATCCTCATCTCAGCGTTGCCGCCCCTCCCCGGCACCGCCTCTCCTCTCCGGCGCCGCCTCTCCCTTTCTGGTGCTGCCTCCCCCTCTCCGTCGCTGCATCTCCCTCTCTGACGCTGATGTAGATCTTTGGCGATGCTCTACGTCAGGCCGATGCAGATCTCCATGGGCTGAAGGTGGATCACGACGGGCGGCTGCACCTCGCAAACCATCTACTCGTGAGCTACTCGTTGTTCCTCAATGGCAATTTTGTGGTGCCGGCCAGTGATTATTATGTTCTAAAGCTTGATAGCTTTTCCTAATCATAGGAGCACGTTTTCAGTAAATGACTTGTATTTTGCGAGGTCTTTTGACATCTATGACTTGTATTTTGCGAGGTCTTTTGACATCTATGACTTGTATTTTGACAGTCTTTTAGGGTAGTATTTTTTACAGATTTTGACCTGTATATGAGTGAATAACTAGTATTGTGTTTGACATTTTTTTATTATGTGAAAAAAATAAAAATACTAGTGACAATTATGGTTATATATGACATTATTATTATGGAATAGGTGAGATGAATCAAATGCATTTCAATACGTAGCTCCAAACAAACACTGAAATGGAGTTGTTCCACTACACGTAATCGCCAACCAAACACATGATGAGAATCAACCCATTCCAGTGGAACGGAATGTCATGGAACCATTCCATTCCATTCCACTTCATTACTCAACCAAACACACCCTAAGTGTGTGTTGAGAAGAGAAAGGGGAAGACCACACGCGCGCTCGCCTCGCCTGGTGTCGTGGTTTTGTCACGGCAGATGTCCTTGTAAAAGGACTTAGTGGTGAGGCCATCGTTGATGTGTGGCGAATCGAAGAGGTTGATCGGGAACAGGAGAGATTTACCCAGGTTCGGCCCCTCCGATGGAGGTAAAAGCATGCGTCCTGCTTTTGTGTCTATATTGATGGCGATCTCGGTTACAAGGATGCGGAATAGCTAACCTAACTCTCGAGAGTTTCTTGCTTAATTTCTGTGGCTCGAGGGCTCCTATTTACATATAGGTAGAGGCCTCAAGATTACAACCGAGTCGGGGTCGATAAACGCCCATGACATATTACAATTCTACTTTATCTTGTTTCCCAAGTTAGGAAAACTTCTGGCGTCTTCCGCTTTATTGGCCTTAAGTCGCCATCTTCTCGTAGTGGGCCGCCTGGTGGCTCGATTGGTAAGTCGCCGCATTCAACCTCTTGTCTTCTCTATAGCCGATCAAACACACACTCCTTGGGCCGCCCATGGACTAACCCGACCCAAACAACGGGTTATATCACGGGGTCATATCCCCGACATTAGGCTCTAGGTTGATGTGAACTTGTTCATGTCAAGCTTCCTTGGTCAAACTATGAGTCGGATCTTTCGCCCCTTACGTGAGACTTAGCATCTTTCTCAGACTATTATTCTGATGACGCCATTGTGCTGACCGTTGTCATCCAGGGCCATCATTGAAAATCTTTTCAAAAAGCAACACTAAATCTGGACTTTCGCGAGAATCTAGGCGCAAACTCGGCCACTAATTCCGTTTCAGTCCCCCGCCCTGTCCTTATAAATAGGCGGGTGAACCTCTGTGTCATCCTTCCCTTCTTCTTCTTCCTCGCGTTCTTTTTCTCGCTGAGCACGTCACAGTTTCGAAGAAGATGACTAGACCTGCTCGAATGCGTCGCATGCACCACCGGATCCCGCTTTGTGACCGCACAAGTGAATGAAATCATCCGAGTATTTCTTCGACGAGATCTGGTATGTACTATTCCCATTATGGTTTGTAGATACCTCAATTAATTTTGTCGATGTTCGTGTCATGTTTGTCGAGCTTACCTGACTAGTCGTCTCACAGATCTACAAGCTCTTCCTGCTTCATGCCTTCATGGGACCACTGCACGCCCCCTCTTACATTTTCTAGTACATAGATCCAAAACGGATCACTTTAGGAGATCCTGTGTGAACGCTGAGAGTTTTGGTTCTCCAGTTTAGAACATATATTCTTCTACTTTTTTTCTTATATTTAGATCCATCCCAAGAACGTCGCTTGTAGCAACCTATTTGTGAACCATTTCTGCTAAGTCTTTTGTATAAGTGTAACATGCCTTTTAAAACCCCTTGCTTGCTATTGTCAGCTTAAACCCCTTGCTGCCAAACTTGCCCGCTTATAGACGTCGTTTCTTAGTAGCTGCTGGTTTAAGCACTTCCTGAATAATGACCATAGTCGGCAGCTTGTTTATCCCTCTGCATATTTTCTTTTCTTCTTTTCTTTGTCCTTGTAGTTGTTCAATATCGCCTAATGGCCCCCAAGAACTCCAAGGCTTGTAACTGGGCTAGGTCCCAAGAGCCCAAACTTACTTTGGAAAACCTTGTGAGTTAAGGATTTTTACCGGCTCAAAAGGAGATAAGTTGGCGAGCTCCTAAGGAAGTGCCCTGCCCGCAGCCTCATCAAGGAGAGGTTGTTATTTTCACTGATCATCTGCGTAGAGGTTTTCGACCACCCGACTCAAAATTCTTTAGGGACCTTCTGCACTTCGTCAACCTCAGGCCTCGGGATATTGGTCCCAATTCCATGACCAACATATGTCAATTTCAAGTTTTGTGAGAAGTATATCTCCAGATCGAGCCATGAATGACTTTATTTAGGGAGTTCTTCTATGCCAACCGCCAGACTGAAGTCAGAATGATCCTTCTTGTGAAATTGGCCAAATCTCCTTCCAGAAAAGGAAAAACAGTCTGTTCCCTGAGTCAAAATTGGCGAGTCATCCGAAGGGATGGTTTAAGACCTGGTTCTATTACAAAAATACTGCCCCTGTAGATGAAAATCCATTGCCTGGTTACAGATTGGAGAGGATTGTCAACAACGTAGAATTCCTGGGCCGGTCAACAGATGAAGAGAGGGATACAATGGCCCCAGTTCAAGGGATAGAACTGATTTGTTGTTGGCTAAAGTGGCTCATCCAACCTGTCAGCACGAGGACCGGCTTGATGTGTGATTACTCAGGTGACTCATCCAATGCTCAACGCTTATCATGTCAAAATTTATCCGATGATGCTCTTAATAAAGAGACGAAGAAGTTTTTCTCCGATTCAAAGGAGAGGTGCAGCGTTACTGGTTTAGGTCCATTCTACCTACTAAATCCTCTGCCATCGGTATTGATCTCTTCTTATTAAGTATACTCTATTCCTTTGTTGATTTTAATTTGTCCTGCCATCCTTATCATGCTCTTTTGTTTGCAGGAGGATTCTAACTTTTGGAAAGTCACATCTGAGATACTTGTTTTTTCCATGAGCCAAGGAAATGATCCGGCTCGAGATGACCCGTCTCCTGGCTCATTGTCAAGAGAACTATCTGAGGTAGAACTTGACTCACTTGGCCGTTTGTTTACCAAACTTGCTGACATGCCTTCTTCTCAAGGCTACTCTGAAGCCAGCCAAGTCGCGCGATGTTGAGGTAATTCTAGTTTCTTCTAGTTCCTCGGAAACATTTGTTGCAAGAAGGACAAGCCAAGCCATCCGGAAGGTTAAAATGTCGAACCAAGACGCTCATTTAGTTCCCAATTTTCTTTTGAAGAAAACATAACTCGTTAGTCAGTCAAAACGCAAGACTCGAAGTGACTGATACGTCTCCAACGTATCTATAATTTTTGATGGTTTCATGCTATTATCTTGTCAAAATTTGGATGTTTTGCATGCCTTTTATATATTTTTGGGGACTAACTTATTACCTCAGTGCCAAGTGCCAGTTCCTGTTTTTTCCATGTTTTTGACCCCTTTCAGAGGAGATTTTGAAACGGAGTCCAAACGGAAGAAAATCCCCGAAAAGATTTTTTTGGAACGGAAGAAGATTAGGGAACTTGGGAGCCAAGGCAGGGGAGCCCCAGGGGCCCCACAAGCCCCCACCCCGTGGCCACGGGGGGCGCCATCCAGGCTTGTGGGCCCCCTGGAGGTCCCCTGACCTAGGTCTTTCGCCTATATATTCCCATAAATTCCAGAAAAAATCAGGAGATCATCGCAATCACTTTTCCGCCGCCGCAAGCTTCTATCTCCGCAAGATCCCATCTGGGGCACGTTCTGGAGCCCTGCTGGAGGGGGATTCGGACACGGAGGGCTTCTCCATCAACACCATGACCTCTCCGATGATGCGTGAGTAGTTCACCATAGACCTACGGGTCCATAGCTAGTAACTAGATGGATTCTTCTCTCTCTTGGATCTTCAATACAAAGTTCTCCATGATCTTCATGGAGATCTATCCGATGTAATCTTGTTTTGCGGTGTGTTTGTCGAGATCCGATGAATTGTGGATTTATGATCAGATTATCTATGAATCTTATTTGAGTTTCTTCTGATCTCTCTTATGCATGATTTCATATCCTTGTAATTCTCTTCGAGTTGTGGGTTTTGTCTGGCCAACTAGATCTATGTTTCTTGCAATGAGAGAAGTGCTTGGTTTCGGGTTCATACCATGCGGTGACCTCACCCAGTGACAGAAGGGGTAGCGAGGCACACATCGTGTTGTTGCCATCAAGGGTAAAAAGATGGGGTTTTCATCATTGGTTTGAGATTATCCCTCTACATCATGTCATCTTGCTTAAAGCGTTACTCTGTTCATCATGAACTCAATACACTAGATGCATGCTGGATAGCGGTCGATGTGTGGAGTAATTGTAGTAGATGCAGAAAGTATCGGTCTACTTGTCTCGGACATGATGCCTATATGCACAATCATTGCCTTAGATATCGTCATGACTTTGCGCGGTTCTATCAATTGCTCGACAGTAATTTGTTCACCCACCGTGATACTTGCTATTTTGAGAGAAGCCTCTAGTGAACACTATGGCCACCAAGGTCTACTCCACACCATATTTTCAGCCTTACACTTTTTACTTCGTTGCACTTTCCACCTTCAGATCTCACTTTGCAAACAATCTTGAAGGGATTGACAACCCCTTTGAAGCGTTGGGTGCAAGCTTGTTTGTGTTTGCGTAGGTACTCTGGACTTGACGAGGCCCTCCTTCTGGATCGATACCTTGGTTCTCAAACTGAGGGAAATACTTACTGCTCCTGTGCTGCATCACCCTTTCCTCTTCAAGGGAAGAACCAACGCAAGCCCAGCCTCTGTCAACGTGTCAACTTCTGGCGCTGTTGTCTGTGGGATAGCAGAAGAATTTCTAGCGCCGTTGCCGGGGAGGAATATCAAGTCAAGAACTCATCCAAGTAGGTGTCGCAAACTCATCTCTTGCATTTACTTTGTTTGCCAGTTGCCTCTCATTTTCCTCTCCCCCACTTCACCAATTTGCCTTCTTCGTTCGCCTTTTCGTCCACCTTTTCATTCGCCCTTTTTATCGCCTGCTCTTTGTTTGCTTGTGTGCTTCCTTGCTTGCTGAAGTCACCATGAACGAAAACACCAAACTTTGTGACTTCTCGAATACTAATAATAATGATTTTATCATAGAATTAAGGCTAGTTTCAGGGATGATCTCCTTAAATGGGTTTCCTTTTTGCCTCCTTGAGGTTTGTAATCCTTGCTCCTCTTCCCCTTTGTACATTCTAATCTCCTCTTCTACATATTGCTTTCATATATGGGAATAAAGGAAAATGGCTGTGGGGGTTTTTCCCTACAGTAGCCGGTCAAAAAAAAAAAATAATAATGATTTTATTAGTACTCCGATCGCTCTTGCCACTAGTGCGGAGTCATACAAAATCAAAGCCGCTTTGCTGAATCTTGTTATGAAAGAGCAATTCTCTGGCCTTCCTAGTGAAGATGTCGCATCCCATCTCAATACCTTCATTGAGCTTTGTGATATGCAAAAGAAAAAAATATGTGGATAATGACGTGATTAAATTGAAGCTTTTTCCTTTCTCGTTGCGAGATCGCGCAAAAACTTGTTTTTCTTCTTTGCCCAAAAATAGTATCGATTCTTGGGATAAGTGCAAAGATTCTTATATATCCAAGTATTTTCCGCCGGCTAAGATCATCTCTCTCCGTAATGATATCATGAATTTCAAGCAACTTGATCATGAGCATGTTGCACAAGCTTGGGAGAGAATGAAATTGTCCCGCTCATGGCTTGAGTCTTTGTATGATTATTCAAATCTTTTACGCTGGCTTGAATTTTGCTTCTAGAAATATCTTGGACTCTGCCTCAGGTGGAACGTTCATGGAAATCACGTTAGGGGAAGCCACAAAGCACTTAGACAACATCATGACAAACTACTCTCAATGGCACATTGAAAGGTCACCTACTAGCAAGAAGGTACACGCTATAGAAGAAATTAACTCGTTGAGTGCTAAGATGGATGATTTAATGAATTTTGTTGCTACTAGAAGTGCTCCTTTGGATCCTAATGATATGCCTTTGTATTCTTTGATTGAGAGTAGCAACGCTAGCTTGGACGTTAATTTTATTGGTAGGAATAATTTTGGCAACAACAACGCTTTTAGAGGAAACTATGTTCCTAGGCCTTTTCCTAATAACTCCTCTAATAACTTTGACAACTCCTACAACAATACTCATGGAAATTACAATATATTACCCTCTGATCTAGAGAGTAATATCAAAGAGTTCGTCAACTCTCAAAAGATTTTCAATGCGTCCATAGATGAAAAACTACTCAAAATTGACGATTTGGCTAAATGCGTGGATAGAATTTCTTGTGATGTTGATGCTTTCAAAGTTAGATGTGCTCCTCCCAAAATCAACATGGATGAAACTTTGAAATCTATGAGTGTTTCCATGATTGAGAGCCAATAAAGAACCGCCCAAATTTGTGCTAGACATGAATGGCTTAAAAGGCGTGTTCTCGTGATGAGAATCACGAAGATCTTAAAGTGCTTGGTGTGACTCCCATTGAATCTTTGTTTTCTTGTGTCAAACCTAATGATTATGGGGCAGGATATGAATCCACTTTAGTTGAAAAGTGCCCCAATGATTCGGAGTCCATCTATGTTGATGCTAAAAGCATTAAAAGTGGAGTAGAAGACGTTAAAACTTTGAGTAGTAATGAAATTACTACCATGGATTTCAAGGAATTCAATTATGATAGTTGCTCCTTGATTGAATGCATTTCTTTCATGCAATCCATGTTGAACTCTCCACACGCTTATAGCCAAAACAAGGCCTTTACCGATCATATCGCCGAAGCTATGATAAAATCTCTTGAAGAGAAACTTGAATTGGAAGTCTCTATATCTAGAAAGCTTCATGATGAGTGGGAACCTACAATCAAAATCAAAATCAAAAACTATGAGTGCAATGCTTTGTGTGATTTGGGTGCTAGTGTTTTTGCGATTCCAAAGTCTTTATGTGATGTTCTAGGTTTTAATGAGATTGAAGAGTGTTCTCTTAATTTGCATCTTGCTGATTCTACTGTCAAGAAACCCATGGGAAGGATCAATGATGTTTTTATTATTGCAAATAGGAACTATGTACCCGTAGATTTCATTGTGCTTGACATTGATTGCAATCCTACATGGCCTATTATTCTTGGTAGACCTTTCCTAAGGACTATCGGTGCTATCATCGATATGAATGAAGGGAATATTAGATTTCAATTTCCTTTAAGGAAGGGCATGGAACACTTTCCTAGAAAGAAAATAAGATTGCCTTATGAATCCATGATGAGGGCTACTTATGGTTTGAGCACCAAAGACGACGATACGTGATTCTATCGCTTCTATGCCTAGCTAAGGGTGTTAAACAATAGCGCTTATTGGGAGGCAACCCAATGAATTTATCTTTTTCTTTCTGTTTTGTTGCGTCCACACTTTCAAAATTCTGTTGTGATTGTGTTCTTTGTGTTTATTTTTGTGTTTGAGCCAAGCAAAGCCTTTATGACTAGTCTTGGTAATGGTTGTTTGATCCTGCTGGAAAAAGACATAAACTTTTCGCTCACGAGATGTTTTTTCATTTTTATTCAGAAAGAGCTTTTGAGTTGATTCTATTTGCTGCTGATTGATATGCTTTTTTCCTAGGCCGTCGTAATTTTTCAAATTTTTTGAGGTACCAGAAGTATACGAAGTATACAGAATGCTACAGACTGGTCTGTTTTTGACAGATTATGTTTTTGTTGAGTTGGTTGCTTGTTTTGATGAAACTATGGTTAGTATCGGGGGGTACTAGCCATGGAAAAGTAAGAATACAATAGCCCATCATCAATATAGATGGAATTCAAGTTTGCTACAGTACCAAAAGAAGTGGTAGTTTGTTTTCTTGTGCTAATGTTATCACAAGTTTCTGTTTAAGTTTTGTGTTGTGAAGTTTTCAAGTTTTGGGTGATGTTATCATGGACAAAAAGATAAGGAGTGGAAAGAGCTCAAGCTTGGGGATGCCCAAGTCATCCCGAGCCAAATTCAAGGACACCAAAAAGCCTAAGCTTGGGGATGCCCCGGGAAGGCATCCCCTCTTTCGTCTTCAATCCATCGGTAACATTACTTGAAGCTATATTTTTATTCACCACATGATATGTATTTTGCTTGGAGCGTCTTATATCATAGGAGTCTTTTATTTTTGTTGTGTCACAATCATCCTTGCTGCACACCTTTTGAGAGAGACAAACATGCACTCATCGTGATTTTGCTAGAATGCTCATAGTGCTTCACTTATATCTTTTGAGCTAGATACTTTTGCTCTAGTGCTTCACTTATATCTTTTGAGCTAGATACTTTTGCTCAAGTGCTTCACTTATATCTTTTGAGCTAGATACTTTTTCTCTTGTGCTTCACTTATATCTTTAGAGCACGGCGGTGCATGACTTGGTAGTTAGCTTATGCTATGAAAGTAGTCCCAAATGTGCTAGGTACCCAAAGAGGATGCAAAAACCTCCATCTTCATGTGCATTGAGTAGAAAGAGAAGTTTCGATTCCTCTCAATTAGTTTTGAGACGGGGATTCGGTAATATTGAGAGTTATGTTAGCAGGGTGTTGTGAATCTAGAGATACTTGTGTTGGAGTTAGTGATTCCCGTAGCATGCACGTATGGTGAACCGCTATGTTAGGAAGTCGGAGCATAATTGATCTATTGATTGTCATCCTTTGTGTTGAGGTCGGGATCGTGCGATGGTTTACACCTACCAACCCTTCCCCTCGGAGTATGCGCTTAGCACTTTGTTTCGATTACTAATAAAAACTTTCGCAATAAGTATGTGAGTTCTTCATGACTAATGTGAGCCCTTGGTATAGATGCACTTTCACCTTCCACCTTTGCTAGCCTCTCTAGTGCTCCACAATTCTCGCCGATACTCAAACCCACCAAATTCCTTCCTCAAAACAGCCACCATACGTACCTACTATGGCATTTTCATAGCCATTCCGAGATATATTGCCATGCAACTCCCACCATTCCGTCTCATGACTTGTGCCGTCACTCTCATATTGCCATTGCATGATCGTAAGATAGCTAGCGAGATGTTTCAACGTCATACGCCATGCTATATCGTTGCACATCCCAGTACACTGCTGGAGGCATTTCCTATGGAGTCATCATCATTGTGATCTTTAAGCTGTGAGTAAATAAAAGTGTGATGATCATCATTATTAGAGCATTGTCCCATGTGAGGAAATAAAAAAAAAGAGGCCAAAGAGCCCAAAAACAAAAAAAAGAGAGAAAATAAAATAAAAAAGAGGCCTAAGTGCCCAAAAAAAAAGAGAAAAAAAGAGAGAAGGGACAATGCTACTATCTTTTTCCACACTTGTGCTTCATGTTAGCACCATGTTCTTCATGATTGAGAGCTTCTTGCTTTGTCACTACCATATTCTAGTGGGAATCTTCGTTTTATAACTTGGCTTGTATATTCCACTGATGGGCTTCCTCAAAATTGCCCTAGGTCTTCGTGAGCAAGCAAGTTGGATGCACACCCACTACTTTTCCTCTTGAGCTTTCACATACTTATAGCTCTAGTGCATCTCTTGTATGTCAATCCCTACTCATTCACATTGATATCTATTAATGGGCATCTCCATAGCTTATTGATACGCCGAGTCAGTGTGACCATCTCCTCCTTTTTTTCTCACAACCACCACCACACTCTATTCCACCTATAGTGCTATATCCATGGCTCGCGCTCATGTATTGCGTGATAGTTATAAAAAGTTTGAGAAAGTAAGAGTGCAAAAACAATTACTTGGCCAATTCCGGGGTTGTGCATGATTTACATTAGTTGTGTGAGGATGATGGAGCATAGCCAGACTATATGATTTTGTAGGGATAACTTTCTTTGGCCTTGTTATTTTGAAAGTTCATGATTACTTTGCTAGTTTGCTTGAAGTATTACTGTTTTCATGTCAATAGCAAACTATTGTTTTGAATCTTACGGATCTGAACATTCATGTCACGTGAAAGAAGTTGCAAAGGACAACTATGCTAGGTAGCATTCCACATCAAAAATTCATTCTTTATCACTTCCCTACTCGAGGACGGGCAGGAGTTAAGCTTGGGGATGCTTGATACGTCTCCAACGTATCTATAATTTTTGATGGTTTCATGCTATTATCTTGTCAAACTTTCGATGTTTTGCATGCCTTTTATATATTTTTGGGGACTAACTTATTAACTCCGTGCCAAGTGCCAGTTCCTGTTTTTTTCACATTTGGACCCCTTTCAGAGGAGATTTTGAAACGGAGTCCAAACGGAAGAAAATCCCCGAAAAGATTTTTTTTGGAACGGAAGAAGATCGGGGAACTTGGGAGCCAAGGCAGGGGAGCCCCAGGGGCCCCACAAGCCCCCACCCCGTGGCCACGGGGGGCGCCATCCAGGCTTGTGGCCCCCCTGGAGGTCCCCTGACCTAGGTCTTTCGCCTATATATTCCCATAAATTCCAGAAAAAATCAGGAGATCATCGCAATCACTTTTCCTCCGCTGCAAGCTTCTGTCTCTGCAATATCCCATCTGGGGCACGTTCTGGTGCCCTGCCGGAGGGGGATTCGGACACGGAGGGCTTCTCCATCAACACCATGACCTCTCCGATGATGCGTGAGTAGTTCACCATAGACCCACGAGTCTATAGCTAGTAACTAGATGGCTTCTTCTCTCTCTTGGATCTTCAATACAAAGTTCTCCATGATCTTCATGGAGATCTATCCGATGTAATCTTCTTTTGCGGTGTGTTTGTCGAGATCCGATGAATTGTGGGTTTATGATCAGATTACCTATGAATTTTATTTGAGTTTCTTCTGATCTCTCTTATGCATGATTTCATATCCTTGTAATTCTCTTCGAGTTGTGGGTTTTGTCTGGCCAACTAGATCTATGATTCTTGCAATGGGAGAAGTGCTTGGTTTTGGGTTCATACTGTGCGGTGACCTCACCCTGTGACAGAAGGGGTAGCGAGGCACACATCGTGTTGTTGCCATCAAGGGTAAAAAGATGGGGTTTTCATCATTGGTTTGAGATTATCCCTCTACATCATGTCATCTTGCTTAAATTTTTTGATTAGAAATTGTTCCGCTCATGGCTTGAGTTTGTGGATGATTATACAAATCTTTTACGCTGGCTTGAATTTTGCTTCTCGCAATATCTTGGACTCCGCCTCACGTGGAACATTCATGTAAATCACGTAGGGGACGCTACAAAACTCCTAGACAATATCATGACCAACTATTCTCAGTGGCACACTGAAAGGTCGCCTGCTAGCAAAAAGGTGCACGCTATAGAAGAGATTAACTCGCTTAGTGCTAAGATGGACGAGTTGATGAATTTGGTTGCTAGTAGAAATGCTACTGTAGATCCTAATGACATGCCACTATCTTCTTTGATTGAGAGTAGCAACGCTAGTTTGGACGTGAATTTTGTTGGTAGGAACAATTTTGGCAACAACAATGCTTTTAGAGGAAACTATGTTCCTAGGCCTTTTCCTAGTAACTCCTCTAACAATTATGGCAATTCCTACGTCAACACTTATGGAAATCACAACAAATTACCCTCTGATTTAGAGAGTGATATCAAAGAGTTCATCAACTCTCAAAAGATTTTCAATGCGTCCATAGAGGAAAAACTACTCAAAATAGATGATTCGGCTAAGAGCGTTGATAGGATGTCTTGTGATATTGATGCTTTGAAAGTTAGATGCACTCCTCCCAAGGTCAACTTGGATGAAACTTTGAAAGCTATGCGTATCTCCATGAATGAGAGCAAAGAAAGAACCGCCCAAATTCGCGCTAGACATGAATGGTTTAAAAGGGTGCGTTCTAGTGATGCAAATCACGAAGATCTTAAAGTGCTTGGTGTGTCTCCTCTTGAATCTTTGTTTTCGCGTGTCAAACCTACTTATGGAAGGGCTGGATATGAATCCACTTTGGTTGAAAAACGCCCCAATGATTCGGAGTCCACCTATCTTGATAATAAAGCTGTGGAGAGTGGAGTAGAAGAAGTCAAAATTTTGGGTAGTAATGAAACTCCCACTTTGGATTTCAAGGAATTCAATTATGATAATTGCTCCTTGTTTGAATGCATTTCTTTGATGCAATCCATTGCAAACTCTCCACATGCTTATAGCCAAAGCAAAGCCTTTACCGCGCATATCGTAGATGCTATGATGAAATCTCTTGAAGAGAAGCTCGAACTAGAAGTCTCTATACCTAGAAAACTTCATGATGAGTGGGAACCTACTATCAAAATCAAGATCAAAAACTATGAGTTAAATGCTTTTTGTGATTTGGGTGCTAGTGTTTCCGCGATTCCAAAGTCTTTATGTGATATTCTTGGTTTTCATCAGATTGAAGAGTGTTCTCTTAATTTGCATCTTGCGGATTCTACTGTCAAGAAACCCATGGGGAGGATCGATGATGTTCTTATTGTTGCAAATAAGAACTATGTACCCGTGGATTTCATTGTACTTGACATAGATTGCAATCCTTCATGTCTCATTATTCTTGGTAGACCTTTCCTAAGGACTATTGGTGCTATCATCGATATGAAGGAAGGGAATATTAGATTTCAATTTCCTTTAAAGAAGGGCATGGAGCACTTTCCTAGAAAGAAAATAAGATTGCCTTATGAATCTACGATGAGGGCTACTTATGGTTTGAGCACCAAAGATGACTATACGTGATTCCATCACTTTCGCCTAGTTAAGGGCGTTAAACAAATGCGCTTGTTGGGAGGCAACCCAATGAATCTATTCTTTTTCTTTCTGTTTTGTGTTTTCCACACCTTCATAATTCTGTTATGATTGTGTTTTTTGTGTTTCTTTTTGCGTTTGTGCCAAGCAAAACCGTTATGATTAGTCTTGGGGATGATCGTTTGGTCATGCTGGAAAAGACAGAAACTTTCTGCTAACGAAAAGAATTTTCATTTTTTTTTCTGTAAGAGCTTTTGAGTTGATTCTTTTTTTGCTTCTGATTGCTACGAAAATTCTTCAAACTGTCGTAATGTTTAAGAATTTGTGAAGTACCAGAGGTATACGAAATATACAGATTTCTACAGACTGGTCTGCTGTTAATAGATTCTGTTTTTGTTGTGTTGTTTGCTTATTTTGATGAAACTATGGATATTATCGAGGGTATTAGCCATGGAAGATTGAAAGTACAGTAACCCAACATTAGCACAAGTAGAATTTAAGTTTGCTACAATACCTAAGGAAGTGGTGGTTTGCTTTCTTGTACTAATGTTTTCACGAGTTTCTGTTTAAGTTTCATGTTGTGAAATTTTCAAGTTTTGGGTGAAGTTCTTATGGACAAAGAGATAAAGAGTGACAAGAGCTCAAGCTTGGGGATGCCCAAGGCAACCCAAGATATTCAAGGATGCCTTAAAAGCCTAACCTTGGGGATGCTCCGGGAAGGCATCCCCTCTCTCGTCTTCAATCCATCGGTAACGTTACTTGGGGCTATATTTTTATTCACCACATGTTATGTGTTTTTGCTTGGAGCGTCTTGTATCGTAGGAGTCTTTTATTTTTGTTGTGCCACAATTATCCTTGCTGCACACCTAGAGAGAGAGACATGCACACACCATGATTTTGTCGAGCTTCACTTATATCTTTTGGTAGACAATTCAGCTCACATGTGCTTCACTTATATCTTTTGAGCTAGATACTTTTGCTCTATGTGCTTCACTTATATCTTTTAGAGCACAGCGGTGCGTGTCTTGGTAGTTGATCTATGCTTTGAAAGTAGTCTCAAAAGGGGTAGTTATCCAAAGGGATACGAAAACTTCCACCTTCATGTGCATTGAATAGTTAGAGAAGTTTGATTCATCTTAATTAGTTTTGAGTTGTGGTTATGGTAATATTGAAGTCATGCTAGTAAGGTGTTGTGGATCTAGAAATACTTGTGTTTAAGTTAGTAATTCCCGTAGCATGCACGTATGGTGAACCGCTATGTGATGAAATCTGAGCATGATTAGTCTATTGATTGTCATCCTTTGCGTGGCGGTCGGGATCGCGCGATGGTTTATACCTACCAACCCTTCCCCTAGGAGTATGCGTTGAATGCTTTGTTTCGATTAGTAATATTTTTTTTGCAACAAGTATATGGTTTAGATGCACTTTCACCTTCCACCATCACTATCTTCTTAGTGCCGTGCAACTTTCGCCGGTGCACAAAACCCACCATTAGCCTCCCTCAAAACAGCCACCATACCTACCTACTATGGATTTTTCAAAGTCATTCTGAGATATATTGCCATGCAACTACCACCATGACATGTGCCACCACGTCTACATTGCCATTGCATGATCGTAAGATAGCTAGCATGATGTTTCCATTGATGTCTATGCCATGCTAGATCATTGCCACGGTACACTAGCGAAGGCATTCCATATAGAGTCATCGTTACTCTAAGTTTTGAGTTGAAAGTGTGATGATCATCATTAATGGAGCATTGTCCCATGTGAGTAAATAAAAGAGGCCAAAGAAGCCCACCCCCAAAAAAAAGAGGCCAAAGAGCCCACCAAAACAAAAAAAATGAGAGAAAAAGAGAGAAGGGACAATGCTACCACTTTTTCCACACTTGTGCATATTAAGGACCATGATCTTCATGATTGAGAGTCTCTCGTTTTGTCACCACCATATATCTAGTGGGAAATTTCATTATATAACTTGGCTTGTATATTCCTATGATAGGCTTCCTCAAAATTGCCTTAGGTCTTCGTGAGCAAGCAAGTTGGATGCACACCCACTAGTTTTCTTTAAGAGCTTTCACATACTCATAGCTCTAGTGCATCAATTGTATGGCAATCCCTACTCATTCACATTGATATCTATTGATGAGCATCTCCACAGCTCATTGATATGCCTAGTTAATGTGACTATCTTCTCCTTTTTGTCTTGCAACCTCGACTACATTCCACACCATCTATAGTGCTATAACCACGGCTCACGCTCATGTATTGCGTGAGAGTTGAAAAGGTTTGAGAAAGTAAAGGTGTGAAACAATTACTTGACCAATATCAGGGTTGTGCATGATTTAAATTCATTGTGCAATGATGATAGAGCATAGCCAGACTATATGCTTTTGTAGGGATAACTTTCTTTTGGCCTTGTTATTTTGAAAGTTCGTGATTACTTTGCTAGTTTGCTTGAATTATTATTGTTCCCACGTCAATAGCAAACTATTGTTTTGAATCTAATGGATCTGAACATTCACGTCACATAAGAGGAATTACAAAGGACACCTATGCTAGGTAGCATGAAAGAATCAAAAATTCATTCTTATCACTTCCCTACTCGAGGACGAGCAAGAGTTAAGCTTGGGGATGCTTGATACGTCTCAAACGTATCTATAATTTTTGATGGTTTCACGCTGTTATCTTGTCTTCTTTGGTTGTTTTATGTACCTTTTATATCTTTTTTGGGACTAACTTATTAATTCAGTGCTAAGTTCGAGTTCCTGTTTTTTCTGTGTTTTTGACTCTTTTCAGATCTGATTTGGGAACGGAGTCCAAACGGAAGAAAAACCCCGAAATAATTTTTTCCCGAACGGAAGAAGATTAGGGGGCCTTTGGGTCAATCCAGGCGGGCTCCACGGAGCCCACAAGCCCTCACTCTGCCACCAGGGGGGAAGCGGCGGTGGGCAGGCTTGTGGCCTCCCTGGCCGCCTCCTGACCTAGGTCTTTGGCCTATAAATTCCCAAATATTCCGCAAAAAATCAGGGGAGCCTCGAAACTACTTTTCCGCCGCCGCAAGCTTCTGTTTCCGTGAGATCTCATCTGGAGACCCTTCCCGGCACCCTGCCGGAGGGGACTTTGGAGTTGGTGGGCTTCTTCATCATCACCATCGCCCCTCCAATGACTCATGAGTAGTTCACTTCAGACGTACGGGTCCGTAGTTAGTAGCTAGATGGCTTCTTCTCTCTCTTGGATCTTCAATACAAAGTTCTCCATGATCTTCATGGAGATCTATCCGATGTAATCTTTTTTGGCGGTGTGTTTGTCGAGATCTGATGAATTGTGGATTTGCGATCAGATTATCTATGATATATATTTGAGTCTTTGCTGATTTCTTATATCTATGATTTGATATCCTTGTAAGTCTCTCCGAGTCTTGGGTTTTGTTTGGCCAACTAGATCTATGATTCTTGCAATGGGAGAAGTGCTTAGTTTTGGGTTCTGCCATGTGGTGACCTTTCCCAGTGACAGTAGGGGCAGCAAGGCACACATCAAGTAGTTGCCATCAAGGGTAAAAATATGGGGTTTTTATCATTGGTTTGAGATTATCCCTCTACATCATGTCATCTTGCTTAAGGCGTTACTCTGTTCTTATGGACTTAATACACTAGATGCCTGCTGGATAGCGGTCGACGTGTGGAGTAATAGTAGTAGATGCAGACAGTATCGGTCTACTTGTTTTGGACGTGATGCCTATAGAAATAATCGTTGCATAGATATCGTCACGACTTTGCGCGGTTCTATCAATTGGTCGACAGTAATTTGTTCACCCAGTGTCTACTTGCTTTCGTGAGAGAAGCCACTAGTAAACACTACGACAACCGGGTCTATTCACATCCATCGTTTACACCTCCGCTTTTACTTTGCTTTGTTACTTTGTTGCTTTCAGTTCTCACCTGGCAAACAATCCATAAGGGATTGACAACCCCTTCATAGCGTTGGGAGCAAGCTTTTGTGTTTGTGTAGGATCTTGAGATACTCCTCCATCAGATTGATACCTTGGTTCTCAAACTGAGGGAAATACTTACCACCGCTGTGCTACATCACCCTTTCCGCCTCGAGGGAACACCAACGCAAGGCTCCAAGTCCACGGGGGAAATCCTTTGCATACTTGCCTAGGAAGTCCCTTAAGGCGTAGCCGCAGCTGAAGGATTCCTGGTGCCGCCGACACGCCTATTTCTGGCTCCGTTGTGGGAGATCTTTTTTGAGATAGCAAAAGTATTTCTGGCGTTGTTGCAAGGGAAGCACAGCTGACATCAGTCCACCTTGTCATGGATATGAGAGCTCAATGCATATGATTTCATGTGTGTCACCTTGTTTTGTTTTCCCTTTGCATGCATGCATCCCATCCATCCCATGTCTTGTGTTTGTGCCTTTGTGAATCCATGTGTGTTTGTGGTGTGGTGAATATGTCATGTGATGATAGTGTATGTGAGTGATGGAGTGGTGTAATTGCTAGTAGGAAACTATGTGGTTTGCATAGGCTTCAAAACCCTCTTCCTCTCTTTTATCTCAAGGTCAAATTTCTCTTGCCCCATCCCTATTTCAAAAATGTCCATGATTTAGTATTTTTGTGGTGATTGTGAGGATGTGTAGTTGGTGTTTTGAACCAAGTTTTAAAGGTGCAAATATTCACAAAACATATCAAACATATTCTGTTTTTGTAAATATTTAGTTGCTCCAAAAATCCCTTTTCTATTTTTTTAAATAGGTCATAATTCCTTATGACCAGGGGTATGTTTGCTTTATTTTTAGCTTCTTCAGATTTTCCTAGGTAATATTTTTCCTTCCTCTGTTTGTTTCTAAATAGAAACCTCGAGGAGTCTTTTCTCTTACTAGGCGCTCGATGGGCCACCTCCTTCCTCCCGAGGCCCATCACTCCTCGCTGTCCCCTAGCTAGAGCCCAAGCGGCACGACCGCCTTCTTCCTGACGACGTCCCCCCCAGTGCGCACGCTTTTCGTCAGGAACAGAGAGAGAGAGAGCGAGCACGCCGTGAGGGCTCACGGACGTCGAAGCCCTCTTATAGCCTCGGCGTGCGTGCCTCCTTTCCCTAGGGTTCCTCCCTTTCCCCTCCTAGCGCCGCCACCTCCCTCCATCTCTCCTTCCTTTAGATCGGTAGTGGAGAGAGATTAGAAGAGCGTCGCCGTCGTCCACCGCGCGTTCGTCGTCTCCGGCGCCGGCCACCATGTCCGGGAGCTTGGGGAAGGTGCCCGCGCTCCATTCCCACCGTCGTTGAGGTCGGGGAGCGACCACAGTGACGGGCAGGAGCTCGTCTTCAGCGCGAACTAGGCGATCTCCTTCCTCTACGTCGGTTCTGCTTCAGGCCATTGTCAGGGCGTCTTCGTTCTTCTCCAGGCGACTCCTTCTTCCTGATCGGCCCTCTTCTCCTTCCCCTAGGTGAGCTAGGTCTCCTCCTCCCTTCCCCCTCGTTAGATCGGCCTAGGGCTCGTCACCGTGCCTCTGTCCCGAGAGGAGTTCGGCAGATGTGTGCATGTGTGTTCTGTGTAGTGTGTGCTCGGTCTTACGCACAGTAGCAGTGCGGTAGTGGTAGGTTAGTTAGTCCCCGCGGCGCAGCAGCAGTAGCAGGAGACGCTCCGGTGGCCTTGCTGCCGTCGACGTCTCTCTGTGTTCAGAGGAGAGCATCTTGTTGCTCGTGGTAGATTACCTAGTAGTACCCCTCTGTTGAGTCAAGTCTCCGAGGCGTAGCGTAATGGTACATACCATGTGTGTGTTGATGTGAGGGCGTGGGTTTGAGTCCCAGCTTTGCCCCCTTTTTAATTCCTGTTTCTCGACACAGTAGCATGCAGTAGCTGCAGTTGCTCTATAACCTTCTTATTCCCTTGTTGCTGTTGAGCAAAGAGGCTGCAGTAGAGTGGTGTTGCTCTTATGTGTGTTAGCAGGGGGTCCAGGGTTTGAATCCCTCCCCTGTCCTTTTATTTTTTTTGTTGCAATGCTTCTCAGTTTTTATTTGCTTTCTTATACAGATGCTGTGGTAGGCTTAGTCCTCTTGTGATATTATTATTTTTAGCTCACATCAGCATGTTGTCCATAGTGTAGTTGCTAGTATGTTTGAGATGCATGTGTAGGTAGAATGCACTTGTGTTTTGTGAGCTAGATGCCATGGTAGATATGTGTGGTGAAGGTTTGTATGTATTTTTATGTGTGTGCTAGCTCTTGTAGATGTGTGTGGTGTGTATCCATGTGCATGGTGATCAACTTGTGCACTATCTTGTGCAAGTATGTGATGTGAGTGTGTGTGTGGGTTTCCCCACTCACCTACCTTGTGTATATGTAGGTGCTCTTGTCATGAGTGTGTGTTAAGTGTGTGGTGACCCACACATGCCCAAGGCTTGGTGAGCCTTGGATGTGCACATGTGCTAGCTTGTGTGTGTAGGAGTAGAATGCATGATGTGGGTGTAGTTAGTTGTGTGTTCTATTTAGCATGTGTAGGTGCTTATATGCATGTGCTTGATGCATGTGAGTGTGTGGTGGTGTGCTAAGGCACATGAGCATGAGGTCTACCCCTCATGTGCACCATTGGTGTTTTGGACATGTGCAAGAGCATGTACAAGTGACGAGCTCGTGGAAGCACATGTGATGATGCACTATTCACTCCATGTGATTCCATGTAGGTTTTCTTTTCATGTTTGTGCCCAATTATTCTATGCAAGTGCCTATGTATTATATATGTTTTTGGGGTAGAATCATCCCAGGAATCCATTGGTGAAGTCAGTTTTGCCTTTGGAACTCTTTCTGGGAATGTCATATTTCAGGTTTGTTCTATGTTTGGAGCTTGGTTCCATGAGATGTGGTGAGCCCAAGAGGTTGATTCCTTGTTGTGGCATTAGAGGGTGACCCCCTCTACCACATGTTGGTATTGTTTCATGCTTATTAGTTCCTATGTGCAAGTTGTGTTGGGGAACGTCGCATGGGAAACAAAAATTTTCCTACGCGCACGAAGACCTATCATGGTGATGTCCATCTACGAGAGGGGATGTGTGATCTACGTACCCTTGTAGACCGTACATCAGAAGCGCTAGTGAATGCGGTTGATGTAGTGGGACGTCCTCATGTCCCTCGATCCACCCCGCGAACTATCCCGCGATCAGTCCCACGATCTAGTGCCGTACGGACGGCACCTCCGCGTTCAGCACACGTACAGCTCGATGATGATCTCGGCCTTCTTGATCCAGCAAGAGAGACGGAGAGGTAGAAGAGTTCTTCGGCAGCGTGACGGCGCTCCGGAGGTTGGTGATGATCTCGTCTCAGCAGGGCTCCGCCCGAGCTCCGCAGAAACGCGATCTAGAGGTAAAACCGTGGAGATATGTGGTCGGGCTGCCGTGGCAAAGTTGTCTCAAATCAGCCCTAAAACCCCACTATATATAGGAGGAGGAGGGGGGAGCCTTGCCCTGGGGTCCAAGGACCCCAAAGGGGTTTGGCCGAGCCAAGGGGGGAAGGTCTCCCCCCCAAACCGAGTCCTACTTGGTTTGGAAGGTGGAGTCCTTCTTCCCTTTCCCACCTCCTTCTTTTTTTTTTTTCTCTTTGATTTTTCTTCCAATGCGCATAGGGCTCCTTTGGGCTGTCCCACCAGCCCACTAAGGGCTGGTGCGGCATCCCCAATGCCTATGGGCTTCCCCGGGGTGGGTTGCCCCCCGGTGAACTCCCGGAACCCATTCGTCATTCCCGGTAACTCCGAAAACCTTCCGGTAATCAAATGAGGTCATCCTATATATCAATCTTCGTTTCCGGACCATTCCGGAAACCCTCGTGACGTCCGTGATCTCATCCGGGACTCCGAACAACATTCGGTAACCAATCATATAACTCAAATACGCATAAAACAACGTCGAACCTTAAGTGTGCAGACCCTGCGGGTTCAAGAACTATGTAGACATGACCCGAGAGACTCCTCGGTCAATATCCAATAGCGGGACCTGGATGCCCATATTGGATCCTACATATTCTACGAAGATCTTATCGTTTGAACCTCAGTGCCAAGGATTCATATAATCCCGTATGTCATTCCCTTTGTCCTTCGGTATGTTACTTGCCCGAGATTCGATCGTCAGTATCCGCATACCTATTTCATCTCGTTTACCGGCAAGTCTCTTTACTCATTCCGTAATACAAGATCCCGCAACTTACACTAAGTCACATTGCTTGCAAGGCTTGTGTGTGATGTTGTATTACCGAGTGGGCCCCGAGATACCTCTCCGTCACACGGAGTGACAAATCCCAGTCTTGATCCATACTAACTCAACGAACACCTTCGGAGATACACGAGAAACATCTTCTTAGTCCTTTTCAGGTACTTCAGGATATTCTTGACCGCCGTCCAGTGATCCACTCCTGGATTACTCTGGAACCTACCTGCCATACTTATGGCCAGGCTAACGTCCGGTCTAGTGCACAACATTGCATACATGATAGAACCTATGGCTGAAGCATAGGGGACGGAGTGCATATGCTCTCTATCTTCATCAGTTGCTGGGCACTGAGTCTTACTCAATCTCGTACCTTGTAAAACTGGCAAGAACCCTTTCTTGGACTGTTCCATTTTGAACCTCTTCAAAACTTTATCAAGGTATGTGCTTTGTGAAAGTCCTATCAGGCGTTTTGATCTATCCATGTAGATCTTAATGCCTAGAATGTAAGCAGCTTCTCCTAGGTCCTTCATAGAGAAACTTTTATTCAAGTAATCCTTTATTCTCTCCAAAAACTCTACGTTGTTTCCAATCAGCAATATGTCATCCACATATAATATTAGAAATTCCACAGAGCTCCCACTCACTTTCTTGTAAATACAAGATTCTCCAACCACTTGTATAAACCCAAATGCTTTGATCACCTCATCAAAGCGCTTGTTCCAACTCCGAGATGCTTGCACCAGTCCATAAATGGATCGCTGGAGCTTGCACACCTTGTTAGCATTCTTAGGATCGACAAAACCTTCGGGTTGCATCATATACAACTCTTCCTTAAGGAAACCGTTAAGGAACGCCGTTTTGACATCCATCTGCCAGGTTTCATAATCAAAAAATGCAGCTATTGCTAACATGATTCTGACGGACTTAAGCATCGCTACGGGTGAGAATGTCTCATCGTAGTCAACTCCTTGAACTTGTGAAAAACCCTTTGCCACAAGTCGAGCTTTATAAACGGTCACATTGCCGTCAGCGTCCGTCTTCCTCTTAAAGATCCATTTGTTCTGAATAGCCTTGCGGCCCTCAGGTAGTACCTCCAAAGTCCACACTTTGTTCTCATACATGGATCCTATCTCGGACTTCATGGCTTCTAGCCATTTGTTGGAATCTGGGCCCACCATTGCTTCTTCATAATTTGCAGGTTCATTGTTGTCTAAGAACATGATTGACAAGACGGGATTACCATACCACTCTGGAGCAGCACGTGGTCTCGTCGACCTGCGTGGTTCGAGAGAAACTTGAACTGGAGTTTCATGATCATCATCATTAACTTCCTCCTCAACTGGCGTTGCAACGACAGAGGTTTCCCCTTGCCCTGCGCCACCATCCAGAGGGATGAGAGGTTCGAGAACCTCGTCAAGTTCTATCTTCCTCCCACTCAATTCTCTTGAGAGAAACTCCTTCTCGAGAAAAACTCCATTTTGAGCAACAAACACTTTGCCCTCGGATTTGAGATAGAAGGTGTACCCAACTGTCTATTTTGGGTAACCTACGAAGACGCAATTTTCCACTTTGGGTTCCAGCTTTTCAGGCTGAAGCTTTTTGACATAAGCATCACATCCCCAAACTTTAAGAAACGACAACTTTGGCCTTTTGCCATACCAGAGTTCGTATGGTGTCGTCTCAACGGATTTTGATGGTGCCCTATTTAAAGTGAATGTAGCTGTTTCTAATGCATAACCCCAAAATGATAATGGCAAATCGGTAAGAGACATCATAGATCGCACCATCTCTAATAAAGTACGATTACGACGTTCGGACACACCATTACGCTGTGGTGTTCCAGGCGGTGTTAACTATGAAACAATTCCACATTGTCTTAAGTGAGCACCAAACTCGAAACTCAGATATTCACCCCCACGATCAGACCGTAGGAACTTGATCTTCTTGTTATGATGATTTTCAACTTCACTCTGAAATTGCTTGAACTTTTCAAATGTTTCAGACTTGTGCTTCATTAAGTAGACATAACCATATCTACTCAAATCGTCAGTGAAGGTGAGAAAATAACGATATCCGCCGCGTGCCTCTACGCTCATCGGACCACACACATCGGTATGTATGATTTCCAACAAGTCACTTGCACGCTCCATTGTTCCGGAGAACGGAGTTTTAGTCATCTTGCCCATGAGGCATGGTTCGCACGTGTCAAGTGAATCAAAGTCAAGTGACTCCAAAAGTCCATCGGCATGGAGTTTCTTCATGCGTTTTACACCAATATGACCTAAGCGGCACTGCCACAAAAATATGGCGCTATCATTGTTAACTCTAACTCATTTGGTCTCAATGTTATGTATGTGTGTATCACTATCAAGATTCAATATGAACAATCCTCTCACATTGGGTGCATGACCATAAAAGATGTTACTCATAGAAATAGAACAACCATTATTCTATGACTTAAAAGAGTAACCGTCTCGCAATAAACAAGATCCAGATATAATGTTCATGCTCAACGCAGGCACTAAATAACAATGATTCAAGTTCATAACTAATTCTGATGGTAACTGAAGTGAAACTGTGCCGACGGCGATTGCATCAACCTTGGAACCATTTCCTACGCGCATCGTCACTTCATCTTTCGCCAGCCTTCGTCTATTCCGCAATTCCTGTTTCGAGTTGCAAATATGAGCAACAGAACCGGTATCGAATATCCAGGCACTACTGCGAGAGCCGGTTAAGTACACATCAATAACATGTATATCAAATATACCTGATTTTTCTTTGGCCGCCTTCTTATCAGCCAGATACTTGGGGCAATTGCGCTTCCAGTGACCCATACCCTTGCAATAGTAACACTCTGTTTCAGGCTTAGGTCCAGCTTTGGGTTTCTTCGTCGGATTGACAACATGCTTGCCGCTCTTCTTCAAATTACCCTTCTTGCCTTTGCCGTTTCTCTTGAAACTAGTGGTCTTATTCACCATCAACACTTGATGCTCTTTACGGGGTTCAGACTCTGCGACTTTCAGCATCGCAAACAACTCGCCGGGAGACTTGTTCATCCCTTGCATGTTGTAGTTCAACACAAAGCCTTTATAGCTTGGCGGCAGTGATTGAAGGATTCTGTCAGTGATAGCTTCTTGCGGGAGTTCAATCCCCAGCTCAGCTAGACGGTTTGAGTACCCAGACATTTTGAGCACATGTTCACTGACAGACGAGTTCTCCTCCATCTTGCAAGCATAGAATTTATCGGAGGTCTCATACCTCTCGATCCGGGCGTTCTTCTGAAAGATAAAATTCAACTCTTGGAACATCTCAAATGCTCCATGACGCTCAAAGCGATGTTGGAGTCCCGGTTCTAAGCCATACAAGACTGCAAATTGAACTACTGAGTAGTCCTCCTTACGTGCTAACCAAGCGTTCTTAACATCCTGATCAGCCGTAGCGGGTGGTTCATCTCCTAGCGCAGCATTAAGGACATAATCCTTCTTCCCATCTTGTAAGATTAGCTTAAGATTACGAGCCCAGTCTACAAAGTTGCTTCCATCATCTTTCAACTTAGCTTTCTCTAGGAACGTATTAAAATTCAGGGTGACTGTCGCGTGAGCCATGATCTACAACACAAATATATTCAAAGTGGAGTTAGACTATGTTCAAGATAATTAGAGTTTAACTTAATGAAATTGCTCGCTAAACTCCCACTCGAAAAGTACATCTCTCTAGTCATTTGAGTGGTTCATGATCCACTTACACTAGCTCAAGTCCGATCATCACGTGAGTTGAGTATAGTTTAAGTGGTAAGCATCCCTATGCTAATCATATCATCTATATAATTCATGATCGACCTTTCCGTCTCATGTGTTCCGAGGCCATGTCTGCACATGCTAGGCTCGTCAAGCTTAACCCGAGTGTTCCGCATGCGCAACTGTTTTGCACCCGTTGTATGTGAACGTTGAGTCTATCACACCCGATCATCACGTGGTGTCTCGAAACGACAAACTGTAGCAACGGTGCATAGTCGGGGAGAACACAATTTCGTATTGAAATTTTAGTGAGAGATCACCTCATAATGCTACCGTCGTTCTAAGCAAAATAAGGTGCGTAAAAGGATTAACATCACATGCAATTCATAAGTGACATGATATGGCCATCATCACGTGCTCCTTGATCTCCATCACCAAAGCACCGACACGATCTTCTTGTCACCGGCGCCACACCATGATCTCCATCAACGTGTCGCCATCGGGGTTGTCGTGCTACTCATGCTATTACTACTAAAGCTACATCCTAGCAAAATAGTAAACGCATCTGCAAGCACAAACGTTAGTTATAAAGACAACCCTATGGCTCCTGCCGGTTGCCGTACCATCGACATGCAAGTCGATATTATCTATTACAACATGATCATCTCATACATCCAATATATCACATCACATCGTTGGCCATATCACATCACAAGCATACCCTGCAAAAACAAGTTAGACGTCCTCTAATTTTGTTGTTGCATGTTTTACATGGTGACCATGGGTATCTAGTAGGATCGCATCTTACTTACGCAAACACCACAACGGAGATATATGAGTTCCTATTTAACCTCATCCAAGGACCTCCTCGGTCAATTCCGATTCAACTAAAGTTGGAGAAACTGACACCCGCCAGTCATCTTTGAGCAACGGAGTTACTCGTAGCGATGAAACCAGTCCCTCGTAAGCGTACGAGTAATGTCGGTCCGAGCCGCTTCGATCCAACAATACCGCAGAACCAAGAAAAGACTAAGGAGGGCAGCAAAACACACATCAGCGCTCACAAAAACTTTTGTGTTCTACTTGAGAAGACATCTACGCATGAACCTAGCTCATGATGCCACTGTTGGGGAACGTCGCATGGGAAACAAAAATTTTCCTACGCGCATGAAGACCTATCATGGTGATGTCCATCTACGAGAGGGGATGTGTGATCTACGTACCCTTGTAGACCATACAGCAGAAGCGTTAGTGAACGCGGTTGATGTAGTGGAACGTCCTCACGTCCCTCGATCCGCCCCGCGAACTATCCCGCGATCAGTCCCATGATCTAGTGCCGAACGAACGACACCTCCGCGTTCAGCACACGTACAGCTCGACGATGATCTCGGCCTTCTTGATCCAGCAAGAGAGACGAAGAGGTAGAAGAGTTCTCCGGCAGCGTGATGGCGCTCTAGAGGTTGGAGATGATCTCGTCTCAGCAGGGCTCCGCCCGAGCTCCGCAGAAATGCGATCTAGAGGTAAAACCGTGGAGATATGTGGTCGGGCTGTCGTGGCAAAGTTGTCTCAAATCAGCCCTAAAACCCCACTATATATAGGAGGAGGAGGGGGGAGCCTTGCCCTGGGGTCCAAGGACCCCAAAGGGGTTCGGCCGAGCCAAGGGGGGAAGGTCTCCCCCCCAAACCGAGTCCTCCTTGGTTTGGAAGGTGGAGTCCTTCTTCCCTTTCCCACCTCCTTCTTTTTTTTCTTTTCTCTTTGATTTTTCTTCCAATGTGCATAGGGCTCCTTTGGGCTGTCCCACCAGCCCACTAAGGGCTGGTGCGGCACCCCCAATGCCTATGGGATTCCCCGGGGTGGGTTGCCCCGCCGGTGAACTCCCGGAATCCATTCGTCATTCCCGGTAACTCCAAAAACCTTCCGGTAATCAAATGAGGTCATCCTATATATCAATCTTCGTTTCCGGACCATTCCGGAAACCCTCGTGACGTCTGTGATCTCATCCGGGACTCCGAACAACATTCGGTAACCAACCATATAACTCAAATACGCATAAAACAACATCGAACCTTAAGTGTGCAGACCCTGCGGGTTCGAGAACTATGTAGACATGACCCGAGAGACTCCTCGGTCAATATCCAATAGCGGGACCTGGATGCCCATATTGGATCCTACAGATTCTACGAAGATCTTATCGTTTGAACCTCAGTGCCAAGGATTCATATAATCCCGTATGTCATTCCCTTTGTCCTTCGGTATGTTACTTGCCCGAGATTCGATCGTCAGTATCCGCATACCTATTTCAATCTCGTTTACCGACAAGTCTCTTTACTCGTTCCATAATACAAGATCCCGCAACTTACACTAAGTCACATTGCTTGCAAGGCTTGTGTGTGATGTTGTATTACCGAGTGGGCCCCGAGATACCTCTCCGTCACACGGAGTGACAAATCCCAGTCTTGATCCATACTAACTCAACGAACACCTTCGGAGATACCTGTAGAGCATCTTTATAGTCACCCAGTTACGTTGCGACGTTTGATACACACAAAGTATTCCTCCGGTGTTAGTGAGTTATATGATCTCATGGTCATAGAAACAAATACTTGACACGCAGAAAACAATAGCAATAAAATGACACGATCAACATGCTACGTCTATTAGTTTGGGTCTAGTCCATCACGTGATTCTCCTAATTACGTGATCCAGTTATCAAGCAACAACACTTTGTTCATAATCAGAAGACACTGACTATCGTTGATCAACTGGCTAGCCAACTAGAGGCTTGCTAGGGACAGTGTTTTGTCTATGTATCCACACATGTATATAAGTCTTCATTCAATACAATTATGGCATGGATAATAAACGATTATCTTGATACAGGAATTATAATAATAACTATATTTATTATTGCCTCTAGGGCATAATTCCAACAAGTTGTGCCTAGTAAAAGTGGGCATGTGGCTGAAATTCCAGTTTAGTGAAAATCTGTGATTTTCACTAAGTCTGAGAATCTGCTTATATTTTCTTCTCTTGTTGTTGTGCTTGTAGAGGTCCATGTGTTGGGAATCAACCCTTGCTATCAACCGGAAAGTTGTAGATTTTGTGTTTGTCTAGCTCTCTGTCAATTTTTATTCCATTTGGAGTCCTGTAGATATTGTTTTGGGTGCTTTCAAAATGCTTCAGAGCACAAACAGCTAGTGAGAATCTGGAATTTTCACTAAGTCCGTGAAAACTTTTTTGGCCAAGTTAGCAGCTGTGTAACTTTGTGTGTGAAACTCCTTTGTATTATATTTTTGCTTGTGGTTGTAGTAATTTTGAATAGCTTCTGCCACATATCCTATTTGGCATATTTGGGTGGCTGTAGGTGCTTTGCATGTAGCACTCAAACTGCTATGATGCTGTTTATGCCAGATTGTATAGTTTTGATGTTTTGATGCTTGTGAGTGCATAGATGATGTTGTGGTGATATTTATTTGCACCACCCCATACATTCTTGTTTGTTTTATGTCTTGGCAACCTGGGAACACCAGAAGTATGCCATTGGAGTGTGTTGTGATGATTTTGAGACGTAGGACTTCATTTCTTGTTTTGTTGTTTCTCGTTGATCTGTAGCTCCGTTTGTAACGTTCTTTATATGTTTTTGCATCGTTATCGCGTGACGCATCTGTTCATGTCATTCTCATGCATGTCAATATATCTTAGAGTGCAGTTCTGTCCAGGAACTTATATTTTCTTCTCATGCTTGTTGTAGTGACTAGAATAGAGATGCATGTTCATTTTCATCTCATGCATCATGTGCTTGTTGCATCTTGTTGTGTTGTTGTTCATTAGATGCTATTTTTATGTTGGGTAGAACCGGGATCGAAGAACGATTACGTGGATCCGGGAGAGTACGTGCAGGACGAACAAGAGCAGTTCCAAGCCGAGGACATCATAGGCAAGATGATATGACCTTGATTCACACTCTAGACTTGTTATGCTAGATTCACGTTTCCTTCGTCATATGCTCGCTGGCTACCACTGAAATAATTGCCTCTCTATATTGCCATGAAACCCAAATACTTATCCCTTCCTAGCAAATCTTGAATGGCTAAGTAGGCTTTGCTCAGCTACTAATGTTAGCGTTGCTAGTTGCAGGTGCAATTGTCTCATGTGATAACATGAGTTTGATATCATCATATTAATTCTGTTATTTAATTAATGCACCTATATACTTGGTAAATAATGGAAGGCTGATACGTCTCAAACGTATCTATAATTTTTGATGGTTTCACGCTGTTATCTTGTCAACTTTGGATGTTTTGTTTACCTTTTATATCTTTTTTGGGACTAACTTATCAACTCAGTGCCAAGTGCCAGTTCCTGCTTTTTCTGTGTTTTTTAATCTTTTTAGATCTGATTTTGGAACGGAGTCCAAACGGAATAAAATCCCCAAAATGATTTTTTCCAGAACGGAAGAAGATCGGGAGGCTTAAGGGCAAAGCAAGTGGGCCCACAGGGAGCCCACAAGCCCTGTTGCCGCGGCCAGGGGGGAGGCCGCGGAAACCAAGCTTGTGGCCCCCCTGGAGCACCCCTGCCCTAGGGCTTTGGCCTATAAATTCCCTAAAAATCCAGAAAAAATAAGGGCGTCCACGAAAACACTTTGCCGCCGCCGCAAGCTTCCGTTTCCGCGAGATCTCATCTGGAGACCCTTCCCGGTGCCCTGTCGGAGGGGACTTTGGAGCTGGAGGGCTTCTTCATCAACATCATCGCCCCTCCAATGACTCGTGAGTAGTTCACTTCAGACCTATGGGTCCGTAGTTAGTAGCTAGATGTCTTCTTCTCTCTCTTGGATCTTCAATACAAAGTTCTCCATGATCTTCATGGAGATCTATCCGATGTAATCCTCTTTGGCGGTGTGTTTGTCGAGATCCGATGAATTGTGGATTTGTGACCAGATTATGTATGATATATATTTGAGTCTTTGCTGATTTCTTATATGCATGATTTGATATCCTTGTAAGTCTCTCTGAGTCTTGGGTTTTGTTTGGCCAACTAGATCTATGATTCTTGCAAAGGGAGAAGTGCTTGGTTTTGGGTTCATACCGTGTGGTGACCTTTCCCAGTGACAGTAGGGGCAGCAAGGCACACATCGTGTTGTTGCCATCAAGGGTAACAAGCTGGGCTTTGTCGTAGATATGAGATTGTCCATCTACGTCATGTCATCTTGCTTAAGGCGTTACTCTGTTCTTTGGACTTAATACACTAGATGCATGCTGGATAGCAGTCGACGTGTGGAGTAATAGTAGTAGATGCAGAAAGTATCGATCTACTTGTTTTGGACGTGATGCCTATAGATATAATCATTGCCATAGATAACGTCACGACTTTGCGCGGTTCTATCAATTGCTCGATAGTAATTCGATCAGCCACCGTCTACTTGCTTTCATGAGAGAAGCCACTAGTGAACACTACGGCCCCCGGGTCTATTCACCCCTATCGTTTCCACCTTCGCTTTTACTTTGCTTTGTTACTTTGTTGCTTTCAGTTCTCACTTGGCAAACAATCTATAAGGGATTTACAACCCCTTCAGCTTTCAGTTCTCACTTGGCAAACAATCTATAAGGGATTGACAACCCCTTCATAGAGTTGGGAGCAAGCTCTTTGTGTTTGCGCAGGTACTTGTGATACTCCTTCACTGGATCGATACCTTGGTTCTCAAAACTGAGGGAAATACTTACCACCGCTGTGCTACATCACCCTTTCCGCTTCGAGGGAACACCAACGCAAGGCTCCAAGGCCACGGGGAATCCTTTGCATATTTGCCTAGGAAGTCCCTAAAGGCGTAGCCGTAGCAGAAGGATTCCTGGTGCCGTTGTTGGGGAGAATCAAGACAAGAACAGTCTCCCATCAGCACGCTTGTTTATGGCATCGTTGGAACGTCTTTTGTTGCAGTAGCAGAAGTAATTCTGGCGCTGTTGCCGAGGAAGGAGAGATCTATCCAAGTTGGTCTCACAAACTCATCTCTTGCAATTACCTTTTTTGTGAGTTGCCTCTCGTTTTCCTCTCCCCCACTTCACATTTGCCGTTTTCATTTGCCTTTCTCCTTTTTCGTTTGCCTTTTTCATTCGCCCTTTTCTCTCGTTTGCCTTTCCGTTGCTTGTGTGCTATGTGCCTTCAAAATGCTTGCATCTTTGCTTGCTGCAAATTTAGTGATATGGATCCTCGTCCACTTGCTAATCTCTTTAAGAGATCCACTTATGTGGAACCAATTGCTAGTGAATTGAGTGCACTTGACTATCTTTATGGAGTTTTGTTTAGTTGCGTGAATGTGAAAATCGTGATGAAGAAACTTATGAAGTGATTCATGAGGGCTCCTTGAATGAAAAGCATGATTGCAATGGTTTCACTATAAATCCTATTAGTGACAATCGTGCTAAAATATGCAAAACCCTAAGCTTGGAGATGCTAGTTTTGCTATGTCCCCCCTACTTGTTGCAATAATAATGATTGGGGTGATGATCTTTCTTAAGATCTTGAAAACTTGTTTAAGCCTCAATATGAGTATGATATTTGCAACAATATTGAAAGTGAGATTGGAGAAGTCATGACTTTATTTGATGATAATCCCACTATTTTTGAAGAGCGTCAACTTTGCATGCATGTGGATCATGAAAAGAATATCCTATGTGATAGTTACATTGTTGAATTCGAATATGATCCCACATGTAATTATTATGAGAGAGGAAAATATGGTGGTAGAAACTTTCATATCACTAAATCACTTCTCGTTATGTTGAGATTGCTCTTGTCTCTTTCTTCTTCCTTGCATTTGGCAACTATTGGTTGTTTTGACAATCTGTTTTCCTATAAAATGCCTATGCATACGAAGTATGCAAGACTTAGATGTGATTTTCACATGCTTTATGATGCTCTCATTGTGCTTCAATTCTTGTCTTTTGTGTGAGCATCATTGATTTATCAATGCCTAGCTAAGGGCGTTAAATAATATCGCTTGTTGGGAGGCAACCCAACGAATCTATCCTTTTTTATTTCTATTTTGTGTTTTCCACACTTTCGTAATTCTGTTATGATTGTGTTTTTTGTGTTTCTTTTGCGTTTGTGCCAAGTAAAACCGTTATGATTAGTCTTGGGGATGATCGTTTGGTCATGCTGGAAAAGACAGAAACTTTCTGCTCACGAAAAGAATTTTCATTTTTTTTTTCTGTAAGAGCTTTTGAGTTGATTCTTTTTTGCTACTGATTGCTACGCAAATTCTTCAGATTGTCGCAATTTTTCAGAATTTTTGAAGTACCAGAAGTATACGAAGTATACAGATTGCTACACACTGGTCTGCTGTTAACATATTCTGTTTTTGTTGTGTTGGTTGCTTATTTTGATGAAACTATGGATAGTATCGGGGGGTATTAGCCATGGAAGATAGAAAATACAGTAACCCAACATCAACATAAGTAGAATTCAAGTTTTCTACAGTACCTAAGGAAGTGGTGGTTTGCTTTCTTATACTAATGTTATCACGAGTTTCTGTTTAAGTTTCGTGTTGTGAAGTTTTCAAGTTTTGGGTGAAGTTCTTATGGACAAAAATATAAAGAGTGGCAAGAGCTCAAGCTTGGGGATTCCCAAGGCACCCCAAGATGATTCAAGGATGCCATAAAAGCCTAAGCTTGGGGATGCCCCGGGAAGGCATCCCCTCTTTCGTCTTCAATCCATCGGTAACGTTACTTGGGGCTATATTTTTATTCACCACATGTTATGTGTTTTGCTTGGAGCGTCTTGTATCGTAGGAGTCTTTTAATTTTTTTGTGTCACAATCATCCTTGCTGCACACCTAGAGAGAGACATACACTCACCGTGATTTTGTCGAGCTTCACTTATATCCTTTGGTAGACAATTCAGCTCACATGTGCTTCACTTATATCTTTTGAGTTAGTTGATTTTGCTCTATGTGCTTCACTTATATCTTTTAGAGCACGGCGGTGCGTGGCTTGGTAGTTTATCTATGCTTTGAAAGTAGTCTCAAAAGGAGTAGTTATCCAAAGGGATACGAAAACTTCCACCTTCATGTGCATTGAATAGTTAGAGAAGTTTGCTTCATCTCAACTAGTTTTGAGTTGTGGTTATGGTAATATTGAAGTTATATTAGTAAGGTGTTGTGGATCTAGAAATACTTGTGTTGAAGTTAGTGATTCCCGTAGCACGCACGTATGGTGAACCGCTATGTGATGAAGTCTGAGCATGATTAGTCTATTGATTGTCATCCTTTGTGTGGCGGTCGGGATCGCGCGATGGTTTATACCTACCAACCCTTCCCCTAGGAGTATGCGTTGAATGCTTTGTTTCGATTACTAATAAAACTTTTGCAACAAGTATATGAGTTCTTCATGACTAATGTTGAGTCCATGGTTTAGATGCACTTTCACCTTCCACCATCACTATCTTCTTTAGTGCCGTGCAACTTTCGCCGGTGCACAAAACCCACCATTAGCCTCCCTCAAAACAGCCACCATACCTACCTACTATGGCTTTTTCAAAGTCATTCTGAGATATATTGCCATGCAACTACCACCATGACATGTGCCACCATGTCTACATTGCCATTGCATGATCGTAAGATAGCTAGCATGATGTTTACATTAATGTCCATGCCATGCTAGATCATTGTCACAGTACACTACCGAAGGCATTCCATATAGAGTCATCGTTGCTCTAAGTTTTGAGTTGTAGGTGTGATGATTATCATTGATGGAGCATTGTACCATGTGAGGAAATAAAAGAGTCCAAAGATGCCCACCAAAAAAAGAGAGGCCAAAGAGCCGATCCAAAAAAAATGAGAGAAAAAGAGAGAAGGGACACTGCTACCACCTTTCCACACTTATGCATATTAAGCACCATGATCTTCATGATTGAGAGTCTCTCGTTCTATCACCACCATATAGCTAGTGGGAAATTTTCATTATATAACTTGGCTTGTATATTCCAATGATAGGCTTCCTCAAAATTGCCTTAGTTCTTCGTGAGCAAGCAAGTTGGATGCACACCCACTAGTTTTCTTTAAGAGCTTTCACGTACTTATAGCTCTAGTGCATCATTTGTATGGCAACCCCTACTCATTCACATTGATATCTATTGATGAGCATCTCCACAGCTCATTGATATGCCTAGTTGATGTGACCATCTTCTCCTTGTTTTTCTTGCAACCTCCACCACACTCCACACCACTTATAGTGCTAAAACCATGGCTCACGCTCATGTATTGCGTGAGAGTTGAAAAAGTTTGAGAAAGTAAAGGTGTGAAAACAATTACTTGGCCAATACCGGGGTTGTGCATGATTTAAATTCGTTGTGCAATGATGATATAGCATAGCCACACTATATGATTTTGTAGGGACAACTTTCTTTTGGCCTTGTTATTTTGATAGTTCATGATTACTTTGCAAGTTTGCTTGAAGTATTATTGTTTCCACGTCAATAGCAAGCTATTGTTTTGAATCTAATGGATCTGAACATTCACGTCACATAAGAGGAGTTACAAAGGACAGCTATGTTAGGTAGCATGAAAGCATCAAAAAATCATTCTTTATCACTTCCCTACTCGAGGACGAGCAGGAGTTAAGCTTGGGGATGCTTGATACGTCTCAAACGTATCTATAATTTTTCATGGTTTCACGCTGTTATCTTATCAACTTTGGATGTTTTGTTTACCTTTTATATCTTTTTTGGGACTAACTTATTAATTCAGTGCCAAGTGCCAGTTCCTGTTTCTTCTGTGTTTTTGACTCTTTTCGGATCTGATTTTGGAACAGAGTCCAAACGGAATAAAATCCCCAAAATGATTTTTTCCAGAACGGAATAAGATCGGGAGGCTTGAGGGCCAAGCAAGTGGGCCCACAGGGAGCCCACAAGCCCTGTTGCCGTGGCCAGGGGGGAGGCCGGCAACCAAGCTTGTGGCCCCCCTGGCGCTCCCCTGTCCTTGGTCTTTGGCCTATAAATTCCCTAAAAATCCAGAAAAAATAAGGGCGTCCACGAAAACACTTTTCCGCCGCCGCAAGCTTCCGTTTCCGCGAGATCTCATGTGGAGACCCTTCCTGGTGCCCTGCCGGAGGGGACTTTGGAGTTGGAGGGCTTCTTCATCAACATTATCGCCCCTCCAATGACTCGTGATTAGTTCACTTCAGACCTACGGGTCCGTAGTTAGTAGTTAGATGGCTTCTTCTCTCTCTTGAATCTTCAATACAAAGTTCTCCATGATCTTCATGGAGATCTATCGGATGTAATCCTCTTTGGCGGTGTGTTTGTCGAGTTACGATGAGTTGTGGATTTGTGATCAGATTATCTATGATATATATTTGAGTCTTTGCTGATTTCTTATATGCATGATTCGATATCCTTGTAAGTCTCTCTGAGTCTTGGGTTTTGTTTGGCCAACTAGATCTATGATTCTTGCAATGGGAGATGTGCTTGGTTTTGGGTTCATACCGTGTGGTGACCTTTCCCAGTGACAGTAGGGGCAGCAAGGCACACATCATGTTGTTGCCATCAAGGGTAACAAGATGGGCTTTGTCGTAGATATGAGATTGTCCATCTACATCATGTCATCTTGCTTAAGGCGTTACTCTGTTCTTTGGAGTTAATACAGTAGATGCATGCTGGATAGCGGTCGACGTGTGGAGTAATAGTAGTAGATGCAGAAAGTATTGGTCTACTTGTTTTGTACGTGATGCCTATAGATATAATCATTGCCATAGAAAATGTCACGACTTTGCGTGGTTCTATCAATTGCTCGACAGTAATTCGTTCACCCACCGCCTACTTGCTTTCATGAGAGAAGCCACTAGTGAACACTATGGCCCCCGGGTCTAATCACACCAATCGTTTCCACCTTCGCTTTTACTTTGCTTTGTTACTTTGTTGCTTTCAGTTCTCACTTGGCAAACAATCTATAAGGGATTGACAACCCCTTCATAGCGTTGGGAGCAAGCTCTTTGTGTTTGTGCAGGTACTTGTGATACTCCTTCACGGGATCGATACCTTGGTTCTCAAAACTGAGGGAAATACTTACCACCGCTGTGCTACATCACCCTTTCCGCTTCAAGGGAACACCAACGCAAGGCTCCAAGGCCACGGGGGAATCCTTTGCATATTTGCCTAGGAAGTCCCTAAAGGCTTAGCCGTAGCAGAAGGATTCCTGGTGCCGTTGCTGGGGAGAATCAAGACAAGAACAGTCTCCCATCAGCACGCTTGTTTCTGGCGCTGTTGGAAGGTCTTTTGTTGCAGTAGAAAAAGCCTAGCCTTTTGCCGGGTGTTTTGTTTCGTTATTGCCGCCATAGTTACCGGCTACCGGTGTTTGATTCCATAATGATCGCTCCTAACACATTCGGGGTTGTTATGGGGACCCCCTTGATAAATCGTGTTGTGTTAAGACTTGTCCGGCAGGACCCAACATTGGTGTTAATTTGCTAATCACTTAATAATAATCTGCATAGGGAATAGCTACGCCAAGGAATTAATCAACAACCCGGGCCAGTGCTCCTCGTCAGTGTTGGTCCAAATTGAGCACACTATGGGGCCACCACAGGGCAACCTGAGGTTTGGTATACCTGTAGTGTGACTCATCCGTCGTGTCATGAGACTGAGATACGCGGCTCTTATCGGGGTCGTCGACACGACGGGAGGTCGTGGTAGTTGCTACTGCAACTAAAGACCTTCCAACGGCGCCAGAAATAGGAGTGTTGCTTGATAGTCCTCAGCAACGGCACCAGGAATCCTTCAGCTGCGGCTACGCCTTAAGGGACTTCCAAGGCAAGTATGCAAAGGATTTCCCCCGTTGTTAGAGCATATATCTCCATATGTGGTTTTGGTAATTGATGACAATTCCTATGGACTAATGATTGCCTTAAGTTATATTTATAGGATTTGTCCATAGGCACTTCTTGAAGTCCATCTGTTGGGTTCAAGGAGTTTATATGATGACCAAGATGTTATTCAAGGTATTATCCAAAGAATGGTCATAGAAACACTAGGTTGATCAAGATCTCAGACAAAGAGTAAATCAAGATGATCAGCACACAAAGCGTATAAGATGTACCGAGAGGGATCAAGTGATCCCATGGTATGGTAAGCATTGTCCATTGCGTGTTTGTGTACTAACCCATGGCCTTTGTGAGACTCCTATGTGGGGGTTAGGTGTGCTTCCATTGGGCTTGCGTCAAAAGGAAGATCTCATACAACCCATGAAGGATGACGTCAAGTGGTGATCGTCATCAAGATTGTGGTGTGCAAGTTCAAGTGGATCAACACGAATATATCATTGAAACTATTGTCAATGATCATATGTTGATAAGGACAACCTCATGTGCTAACAAGGACAAGATCAAGATAACTATTCCTGAGCACTACATGCTTGATTCTTGTGGATGTTCACATGGTGGCCATGACAAGATCAAGATAAGCATTCTTGAGCACTTCATGCTTGATTCTTGTGGATGTTCACATGGTGGACAAATGGAGATGAATATATAAGCAAGGCTTTCCGCATTGTGTATGGGAAAGCTACTTGAAGACTTGATCATGTCTTGCTTTCAACTTGAGCCAAGAAGGAACAACAACATCAAGCTCAGGTGAAAGGGCTAACTCAAAGGTATCAGTTCCTTTGACGTTAGTGGTGCGGAGTGATGATCAGCGAATAAAAGTATACACTCAAGTATGGATCATCATTACTCTTTTATGATTCTTGAGTCCTTAGGGATCCCGCACTATTAAGAGGGGATCACAGGTTTTGCGATGAACTTGCTCAAACTACATCTTCACTTTCTTCTCAGACCACATCTCCACTGCTTTGCTGTTATCTGAAAACAGAACCAGTGCCTCGGACATCAGGCTCTCTCCGGACGTCCGAGGGCCGGACGACCGACTGCCTCGGAAATCCGGAATCCTATACCAGAGAAATTAGAGCCATATAACTCGGACTTCCGGCTCCCTCCGGATGTCCGAGGCCCGGATATCCGACCAACTTCGGAATTCCGGAACTTTGCACCACAGAAACACGAGCTCTTTAACTCGGATTTACGGCTCCCTCCGGACGTCCGAGGGCCTGACGTCCGACCCCCGTCGGAAATCCGGAACCTACCACCAGTAGAAGTTGAGTCGTATAACTCGGATTTCCGGCCTCCCGCCGGACGTCTGGTTGCTGTTCATTTCACAGTATTTTCAGCGATATCTACATGCCTCGGACGACCGACCCCTGTCGGATATCCGACACCTCGCGGACGCCCGGACTTCCCGAAACTGTCGGACGTCCGGACCGTGTGTGACTTAAAGTGTCCCCAGTATTTTCAGTGATACCTACAGGCCTCGGACGACCGACCCCTGTTGGACGTCCGACCCCTCGCGGATGCCTGGACTTCCGACAACTGTCGGACGTCCGGACCGTGTGTGTCTTAAAGTACCTCCAACGGCTGGATTTCACTCCACACTATAAATACCCCCTACCACTTCGTGAGATGGTAGCTCAACACAACATTATCCTCATAAGAACACACTTCTACCTCACACACATTTGCTCACTCCAAATCTTAGATCCCAGGAGCATTTGTGAGCCCCTTTGATAGTTGTTCCAATCAAAAGATAGATCGTCTCCCTCTCCTTCTCTCAACCCAAGCTATTTGTGATTTGAGCAAGTTTTGAGCATTCCCCGTGATCTTGTTACTCTTGGAGGTTGGAGACTCCTAGGCGGTAGGAGTTCTTCGGAGAGGAATCAATCCGTGTGATTTCCCCCGGAAAAGTTTGTGAGGGTTTGGAAGCCACCTCAAAGGCTTACCACTAGTGGTTGAGAAACACCTTCGTGGTGTTATCTCAAAGCGAGAATTGGGTGAGCCTTCGTGGCGTTGGTGTGCCTTCGTGGTAACATCCACCTCTCTAACGGTGACTAGCTTCCCTCCAAGGAAGTGAACATCGGGATACATCTTCGTCTCAGTGACCTTGGTTATCCTTAACCCTAACTCCTTACTTGTGGGTTACTTGTGTTATTTGAGCATACATACATTGCATATTGGTTGTGCTCATTATATTGTGTTGGCTATTTCTTGTACAAGATTAATCATTCAAGCATACCCTCTATATCCACACGTTCATGCTTGCAGCCCTTGATATATCGTGTGATATAGTGTGATCTACTATCTTGTGTTGTTCACCTACTTGTCGTGTGACATAGCTCAAGTAAGTTTGTGTAACTTACTTGTGCTTGTTAGTAACTGCATTGTGCCCATCTTGGTAGATCGTGTTGTTGATACACGTTGCAGTGCCTAGTGAATTTAGGATTTGTGCTTGACAAGTACCCTCTTAGTTTATTTCCGCATTATGTTCAAGCCAACTCTGAAGAAGTTTTTAAATAGCCTATTCACCCCCCTCTAGGCGTCATCAAGGTATTTTCAATTGGTATCAGAGCTAGGTCTCTCTTTAATTAGGTTTCACAACCTAGAGAGTATCGATGTCGACTATTGGATTAGTGCACAATGGCGTCTTTGACTTTGATGGCACAAATTATACGCTATGGAGAATTCGTATGCTTCATCACTTTCGGGCCATGGGCCCAAATACTTTACAAATTGTTCTTGTAGGGATTGCCGACAAGAAGGATGATGCATCTCCATCTACTAATGAAATGTATCTTGATTGTGAGGCTTTTCTTGCCATTCATCGAACCATAAGTCCTGAAGTGTTCAAGTCTATCTCGACTTGCAAGTCAGCTCATGAAGTTTGGACTAAACTTGAAGATATATATGGTGGGTCCAATCTTGATGAAGATGGTATTATGATGAAGGAGTTGGTGCATGAGCTATTCACTCTTTTCGATCTTAAAGAGTCCACCCCTACTTCCATATCCGATTGCTTGCACACCTCAGCATCTTCAATCTCACAAGGTAATGACATGGTGAGTGAAGAAATATATGTTGATGAAAATGTCATAGCCTCTATGGACACGAGCATATCTAGCACCACACATAGTGTAAATTATTGTGCTGATAGGTCATGCATTTCACCTAAAGATTCCTCGACAAATGTCTGTGGTGATATGCCTGCTCCCTCGTGTCCTCTTGATCAAAATATCTTGTTTCTCCCTAGTTGCTCTATGACTAATCATTTAGGGGAAATCAATAAATATGAAGTACTTTTGACTAATGAAGAATCTGATTCACCAAAAGAATCATCATCAACTCCTCCAGTTCACATGTGCCTCATGGAAAGAGGTAATAATGAGGTATCATCTTCCCTGTGCAATAACGATGATATTTGCGATGAGGATGATAATGATGACTTGACTGAAAATATCTATGTGATCAGTAAAGTTCTTCATAAAGCTAAAAATAACGCTCTTCAAAGGTTCCAATATGTTCTTGCTTACTTTGAAAATTGTAATGATTCACTTAATCATGAACAAGCTAAAAGTGAACAACTTGAACATGAACTTGAGAAGAGTCATCAAGCATGTAGAGACTTAAGATCTTCAAAAGGAGAGATTGAAGTTGCTCATGATAAACTTAAAAGGGATTTTGAGGTCCTTCTCCTTGGATGCAAGAATGTCAAGGGAGAGCTCGTCAAAACCTCTAAGATATTTGAGGAGCTTCAATCTACTCATGAGAAGTCTCTAATAGCTACTTACTCCTCTCATATTGTTGATGATACTTGTACATCTAACCCTATCTCTTTTGAAGTATCAACATTGAAGGAGAATGTTGAGCTACGTGCTCAACTTGATTTACTAACTAGCAATTATGGGAAGTTGGAAGAAAACCATGTAATGCTCACAAGCTTTCATGCCGATCTTCTAACATCCCATAATGTGCAAAAGTTAGCTCATGAGGCTATCATCACCAAGGTAACATCAAGCGAGCCTCATGTGGACAATGGCACTACTTCTAGTCAAAGTACTATATTTCCATGTGCTAGTCCTCGTAATTCATCTACTCATAATGTTGCTACCTCGTGTGAAGAATTACTTTCCTTGCCTTGTTGCTCTAACATTGAAGCTTACACTTCCTCTAGTACTTGCATTGATACTAACCGTGCAGAGGAAATCGAAGAACTCAAGGCCCAAGTCACTTCTTTGAAGAAAGACTTGGAACAGGGTCATGAAGGGATGTCCACACTCAACAACGTCCTGTGTGAGCAAACATCTCTGAATGACAAAAATGATGTTGGAGTAAACTCAAACAAGAACAAGAGGGGACTAGAACAAGTCAAGAATTTGGCCAAAATCATTTGCTTCAAGTGCAAAGTTAAAGGGCACCATGTTAGATCTAGCCCTCTGAAGACGAAGTCTCAAAGTCACAAGCAACAAGGGAAGCGGCCACAAAATCAATCACATATTCAACTACAAGTTGAAGGAAGGCCTCTTCCCAATAAGACCCAAGCCAACAGTCCCCGAGGTGAGAAATCAACTGGGAAGAAAGCAAAGGGTAGATGTTGCTACTTATGTCGTGAGAAGGGTCACGTCGCTTCATCTTGCACAAGAGGTAACTTATCCAACCCAATCACTATTGATGATATCTATTCCCTTGGGAAGGATAAGGTTGGAAATGTGTTTGCCAAGTTTGTTGGTACTCAAAATGGTGTCAAGAAAAGAACCATTTGGGTTGCCAAGCCTATTGTGATTAACCTCTTAGGACCCAACGTAGTTGGGGACCGATAAGCTCAAACTTGATCAATAGGTGACTATGGATGACATTAGAGACTTGGATATATAATGAAGAACTAAGGGGTATTCATCATTCATATTATCTCAAGCCAAGTCATGTGGATTATCAAGTTTCTATCTTATATCCAATGTGCCTCCTTACGGTAACTTATACTTAAACTGTTTACATTGTTAAGTGCTTGCCCCTTTGCATTTTGTGGTTTTGTACCTTGCATGCGTTTGTGTATGTTGTGCTTCCAACTTGCTTATCTTGAGTAATCGAGTATGTGTATGTTGGTTTGCACATCATGTACATGTGAGTCTTGTATTGAGCCTATTTGCATCTTGTCTGTATTTTTGTTGGCTCTTGTGAGAGATTAATGGATTATCCCATTGTGGGGGAGTGATGTGCTTTGCACACCTCACAATCCTATAAATGTGTATACATGGGGAATACCACTTAGTTTTGATGCTTCAAGATTATCTAGTGTCTATGTGGTATGTCTTAGTCATGAGAAATTCAAATCCTATATGGTCCATTAAGTATCTCTTGTTGGTTTTAATTTGCCACTTGTTAATGTTATTGGTTTATCACATTATGGGGGAGTAATATGCTATGTGCATATTAAAAACCTAGAAAATGTGTACATTTGACATATTGTCACTTAGTGTTGATATTGTAAATTATCATGTTCCTAGGTGGCATGTTAGCTCTACAAGTGTCATTTGCTTGCGTTTTATGGGTAAAGATGATCTTGGATATATTTGTGATCTACCAATGAGTATCATTTCAAAAATACTTCTTGTCCTTGACAATTGGTATTCCCATCATGTGATTGGAATTGCTAATCATCTTTACATTGGATTTTGTGTTTCGTTTGTCTTCCTTGCCTCTTATGAATCTATTTTTAACATGTCTAGTGTTTTTATAGATATAGAGAAAGTGATGATCCCATCGTGTGCGTTTTGTATTCAAATGAAAATTCTATATAATGCACGTCCCTTGGGGGAGCTATCCTATTCTCTTTAAAACACTCTCTTTATTCACCCATCATAAAATCATTTGATCCCCATCAAGTGTGTGTTGATGGGAGGCAAGTCTTGCTCTTTATTATGCTTTGTGCCATCATGAAAATGTGTAGAGGGCTTTGTTTGTTGGAACCTAGCTCTCTCTTGGAAACTAGATACCTCGTGTTTGTTTTCCTTCAATTGGGTTCTTGTTGTCTTCTATTTGGCATGTGTCAATGGATATCTCATTCCTTGAGGTATCTTTTAATTGATATCCTTCAAGTGATAGTTCTTTTGTTTTAGGATCTTATTATCACTTGATACCTTGTCTTTTGATGACTTATCAACTTTGTGTTGAGTTGATTTTTGAGAGTCTTGAGCATGCGCATCTAGCTACTATATACAACTTCTCTTGCTTGCTTTCCTTCTTTGACCCAGTACATAGGGGAAACTCCACCTTGTCATAAATTGGCTAAAGTGTGCATGAAATTCAAATTCATATCTATATGCACATATGTATGTGGAGTTTGTCCTATGTATTGCTGGTTTTCTAACTCTTTGGTCCCAATGAGTTTGGGCACCATTTTGTTTGTTTTGTTGTTCCAGGAACAACTGGAGATGCATCTTATTTCTACATCTTGATGCACTCTTTGGCAGTGAAGATTATTTTTTCCTCATCCTTGTCTTGATGAGGGTTTTGTCATTTTCAATTAGTATCCCTCCTCTTGACAAGGTTCTTACTTCCTATCTTCACAATGGGTTGTCACAAGCGTTGGTTCTTATTTTGTTCATTAGTAAGCTTGTGAACCCATTTTCTAGTATGTGTGTGTGGAATGATATGTCTTGCACTTTGCATCTCCTTTCATCAAGACTATGTCAATGAGTAATGCTCATCCTTATCTTAGTCTTCTCAAGTGCTTTGCCATGACTCATACACATTACTTTGTTTGAGCCTATTCTTAAGTTGCTTCTATTACATGTTGCTCAACCATTTGTTTTGTGCAATTGATATGCTTATTGTCTCATCTATCCTCTTGCACTCGTTGTGTGTCTTATAAATTTTGGAGGAGCAACGATCCTATTTTGTGCACCTGTGTCAAATACAAAAATCTCATATTAGTGCACAAATCATGGGGAGCTTCTCTAGTTTTTGATAAAGCACTATGTTACCTTTATGATAATATCTTTTATTCATGTGGTTTGAAGGACCATATGATTGTTTGTTCCATATGGAATCCTTTGATTGCTTGCCTCTATCTTTGTATGTCTTTGTGGCATACGATCCTTTTATTTGCAATCTTTGGGTCCTCAATATGGTTTGTTTTCCTCCAACTACTTATCATTGTATTTGTGTACTTTTCTGCACTCATTTGCTGAGAAGCACACACTTTTTGGAGGACCACCTACTATATTTGCTTTCTAAACTTTTCGTCCATTTTGGCAATCGATGCCAATGGGGGAGAAGTTTAGAGAGTTTACTTTGGATATGTTTAGAGGGTTTTGCTTTTATTGCGTAAGCATTTACATCTTGCTCACATGCATTATTACATTGTATGTGTGCGCTTGGTTATGCTTATTTCCTTATATAAACTCTCTTGAAGTGGTTGTCTTCAATTACCAAAATAGGGGAGATTGTTAGAGCATATATCTCCATATGTGGTTTTGGTAATTGATGACAATTCCTATGGAATAATGATTGCCTTAAGTTATATTTATAGGATTTGTCCATAGGCACTTCTTGAAGTCCATCTGTTGGGTTCAAGGAGTTTATATGATGACCAAGATGTTATTCAAGGTATTATCCAAAGAATGGTCATAGAAACACTAGGTTGATCAAGATCTCAGACAAAGAGTAAATCAAGATGATCAGCACACAAAGCGTATAAGATGTACCGAGAGGGATCAAGTGATCCCATGGTATGGTAAGCATTGTCCATTACGTGTTTGTGTACTAACCCATGGCCTTTGTGATACTCCTATGTGGGGGTTAGGTGTGCTTCCATTGGGCTTGCATCAAAAGGAAGATCTCATACAACCCATGAAGGATGACGTCAAGTGGTGATCGTCATCAAGATTGTGGTGTGCAAGTTCAAGTGGATCAGCACGAATATATCATTGAAACTATTGTCAATGATCATATGTTGATAAGGACAACCTCATGTGCTAACAAGGACAAGATCAAGATAAGCATTCCTGAGCACTACATGCTTGATTCTTGTGGATGTTCACATGGTGGACAGGACAAGATCAAGATAAGCATTCTTGAGAACTTCATGCTTGATTCTTGTGGATGTTCACATGGTGGACAAATGAAGATGAATACATAAGCAAGGCTTTCCGCATTGTGTATGGGAAAGCTACTTGAAGACTTGATCATGTCTTGCTTTCAACTTGAGCCAAGAAGGAACAACAACATCAAGCTCAGGTGAAAGGGCTAACTCAAAGGTATCAGTTCCTTTGACGTTAGTGGTGCGGAGTGATGATCAGCGAATAAAAGTATACACTCAAGTATGGATCATCATTACTCTTTTATGATTCTTGAGTCCTTAGGGATCCCGCACTATTAAGAGGGGATCACAGGTTTTGCGATGAACTTGCTCAAACTACATCTTCACTTTCTTCTCAGACCACATCTCCACTGCTTTGCTGTTATCTAAAAACAGAACCAGTGCCTCGGACATCAGGCTCTCTCCGGACGTCCGAGGGCCGGACGACCGACTGCCTCGGAAATCCGGAATCCTATACCAGAGAAATTAGAGCCATATAACTCGGACTTCTGGCTCCCTCCGGATGTCCGAGGCCCGGATATCCGACTAGCTTCGGAATTCCGGAACTTTGCACCAGAGAAACACGAGCTCTATAACTCGGATTTCCGGCTCCCTCCGGGCATCCGAGGGCCGGACGTCCGACCCCCGTCGGAAATCCGGAACCTACCACCAGTAGAAGTTGAGTCGTATAACTCGGATTTCCAGCCTCCCGCCGGACGTCTGGTCGCTGTTCATTTCAGAGTATTTTCAGTGATATCTACAGGCCTCGGACGACCGACCCCTGTGGGATATTCGACCCCTCGCAGACGCCCGGACCCTGTGTGACTTAAAGTGTCCCCAGTATTTTCAGTGATATCTACAGGCCTCAGACGACCGACCCTTGTTGGACGTCCGACCCCTCGCGGACGCCTGGACTTCTGACAACCGTTGGACGTCCGGACCGTGTGTGTCTCAAAGTACCTCCAACGGCTGGATTTCACTCCACACTATAAATACCCCCTCCCACTTCGTGAGATGGTAGCTCAACACAACATTATCCTCATAAGAACACACTTCTACCTCACACACATTTTCTCACTCCAAATCTTAGATCCCAAGAGCATCCCAAGAGTATTTCCCTCAGTTTGAGAACCAAGGTATCAATCCAGTGGAGGAGTATCTCAAGATCCTGCACAAACACAAAAGCTTGCTCCCAACGCTATGAAGGGGTTGTCAATCCCTTATAGATTGTTTGCCAAGTTAAAACTGAAAGCAACAAAGTAACAAAGCAAAGTAAAAGCGGAGGTGTAAACGATGGATGTGAATAGACCCGGGGGCCGTAGTGTTTACTAGTGGCTTCTCTCCTGAAAGCAAGTAGACGGTGGGTGAACAAATTGCTGTCGAGCAATTGATAGAACTGCACAAAGTCGTGACGATATCTATGCAATGATTATATCTATAGGCATCACGTCCAAAACAAGTAGACCGATACTTTCTGCATCTACTACTATTAGTCCACACGTCGACCGCTATCCAGCATGCATCTAGTGTATTAAGTCCATAAGAACAGAGTAACGCCTTAAGCAAGATGACATGATATAGAGGGATAATCTCAAACCAATGATAAAAACCCCATCTTTTTACCCTTGATGGCAACTACTTGATGTGTGCCTTGCTGCCCCTACTGTCACTGGGAAAGGTCACCACATGGTAGAACCCAAAACCAAGCACTTCTCCCATTGCAAGAATCATAGATCTAGTTGGCCAAACAAAACCCAAGACTCGGAGAGACTTACAAGGATATCAAATCATGCATATAAGAAATCAGCAAAGGCTCAAATATATATCATAGATAATCTGATCACAAATCCACAATTCATCGGATCTCGACAAAAACACCGCCAAAGAAGATTACATCAGATAGATCTCCATGAAGATCATGGAGAACTTTGTATTGAAGATCCAAGAGAGAGAAGAAGCCATCTAGCTACTAACTACGGACCCGTAGGTCTGAAGTGAACTACTCACGAGTCATTGGAGGGGCGATGATGATGATGAAGAAGCCCTCCAACTCCAAAGTCCCCTCCGGCAGGGCGCCGGGATGGGTCTCCAGATGAGATCTCACGGAAACGGAAGCTTGCGGCGGTGGAAAAGTATTTTCGAGGCTCCCCTGATTTTTTGATGAATATTTGGGAATATATAGGCCAAGGATCTAGGTCAGGGGGCGGCCAAGGAGGCCACAAGCCCTCACACCGCCGCCTCCCCACTGGTGGTGGAGTGGGAGCTTGTGGGCTCCCTGGAGCCCACGTGGCTTGGCCCAGAGGCCCCCTGATCTTCTTCCGTTCGGGAAAAAGTCATTTCGGGGTTTTTATTCCGTTTGGACTTCGTTCGAAAATCAGATCTGAAAAGAGCCAAAAATACAGAAAAAACAGGAACTGGCACTTGGCACTGAATTAATAAGTTAGTCACAGAAAAGATATAAAAAGGTACATAAAACTTCCAAAGAAGACAAGATAACAGCGTGAAACCATAAAAAATTATAGATACGTTTGAGACGTATCACTAGTCTTGTCTTACCTTAGCAACATATCTTGCGTATAGGAATCCCGGTGAAGCTTTGGTTCTCCCCAGAGTTGAGGTTTTCCTCTAAGGAATCTGACGAGGTCACGAGATTCATGATAGAGGATTACTTTGCGGCCCGTGATCGTTTGTGATGGACTAGTTGGAGCACCCCTGCAGGGTTTAATCTTTTGGAAAGCCATGCCCACGGTTATGTGGCAACTTGGAATATTTGTTAACATCCGGTTATAGATAACTTGAACATAATCTAATAAAATTGCCAACTATGTGCGTAACCGTGACTGTCTCCTTCGAAGACCTCTCTTCGATCGGGGACACGGTGGGGTTATGATTGACATAAGTAGGTGTTCAGGATCACTTAGTGATCAGCTAATCATCGATCGCTAGTATAGACCACCTTCAATACTTGCTCTACGTAAGTTAGCCACCATATATGCTTAGAACGCTACAACCTAAATACTCCACCTTCCTTACCTAATAACTTGACTAGTTCTGGCACCAAGGTCGTAGATTGCTGAGTCCCCGTGGCTCACAGATTCCTTCACAACACCAACAGGTTCCGGTACCCCCAAGACAGGTGATCCCGACGGCACGCAGCTGGCGTGGCAGTACGATGAGGAGAACGACCGCCTATACGTGAACTATCCAGAAGACTGAGGCGTGGTCGTGATCATGGGAAGCATGGAGGGTAGCATAATCATTTCTCATGTTTTGTAGTCCGTAGCGGAACTACCTTGTTTGGTTGCGTGATGTAAACTCTGATATTATGTATGAGATGGCAGTTGAATACCTAATTGTCATTCTGTTATTATGTATGTGCTATGTTACCGTGCTTGCGAAATGCTTAGATGCGCTTCTTTCCTCTTTGGGGCCTCGTTACCCTAAATCGGAAAGGACCGCATCTTAGTCGTTACAAGTTGGTAATTAGAGCCTTACAACCATAGGAGCCTTTGTGTGATCGTACTTGGCCGAGTCGGGTCTAGTAAAATGTTTTGAGTCTTAGTTATATCGGAGAGTAGGATTCTTTTTTCTCCTCTTCCATGCTTTGGTGAGGTTCCTGACTTAGGAAATATTAATTCTACTCCTCTTCTCGCTCAAATTTTTTTTAGGATCACGCGGGTATTTTTGAAATCTATATGATTTCGATGTGATGGAGTTCTGTCTTGGTACCTCCTGTCTGCCTTGATTTCTTCCGGGGAGTTGAGCTCCAGGGGATTCTTGTGCACATCGCCATCATTCAGATTTCTGAGTATCTGAGAACGAAGGATGTTCGTTATTGCTTCAATACTAGTAGTGGCGAGATAACCCTGATGTCCCTAGTACTGGTGCAGATTGTTCGGGAGTACTGCCATACTTTGTATCGTTGTGATCACGAGGGTCTATTGTAGATGAAGGTCCGAGATTCTGGTTATGTGTTGAGGATGTGATACAGGTGACGGGTTAGTATAGGAGTTGTGTGATATTACTCCTTGTATCCGTGTACCAGATTGCATGACCAGATATTTCGGGAATTCATAGGTGGGATATCAAGTAGTAACTTATAGGACAATCTTCCTATAGATGCATGGTGTGAGGTTGGGATTCGATATTTAGTGGGTATGTTTGTTCACGGTCGTCTTACAGCGGTTCTCGTTGTGTCTTAAAGAGTCCTTGTAGCTCGCTACGACTCGGGGATACTTCACAAGTCGTGTGCACTACCTTGCACAAGATGGCTACTGTAAATTCGAGCCCGTGCGATCTTATCCACGAAGATATCGGATGAAATCTTGATCATATGTTTGTTCCGAGCAGTTCTAGCTCATACTTGTTTGCAAGTGGTCTTAATCAGAATTTTGTTGACCGTCACTTTGAGGAAGCATTCTTACTATTTTGTTCTAGTGCAATTGCTATTATTCCTGTTCAGATATTCCTGTCATTTTGATTCAGCTATATCTTCAATTTATTCTCTGGGCTAATGTGTTGTCCGTCTTTAAAATGCTCCACCAACTTGTCAGAATCCAGGGCGTGAGGATGTGCCGCCACCACCTCCTCCTCCGGAGAATCCTCTTCCGCAGCCGCCTCCTCCTGTAGAGGCTTGGCAAGCGGTGATGGCTGCTACAAATGCAAACACTCAGATGCTGCTACAGTTGTTGCAAGAGAGGGCTAATCAGCAGCAAGGAAATTTCCAGCATGGTGGCAATCAGTTTGCTAATCTGAGTCAGTTCCTATCAAATCAGCCGAAGACTTTCACTTCCCGTGACCATCCGTTTTATGTTGAGGATTGGATCCGCGACATGAACAAGCATTTTGAGTGCAGCAATGTTCGTCCTGAGGATTTCGTCAAGTTTGCTACATTCCATCTGAAGGGGCAAGCACCTATGTGGTGGCAACAGTTGAAGGATTCCAGGGGTGCTAGAGTGATCACTTGGGATGAGTCCTTTCGTGACTTCAGATCCCACTACATTCCGTCCATCTTCATGGAGGAAATGCATGAGAAGTTCAGGCGCTTGAAGCAGGGTGGTAACTCCGTGTACAAGTACAACGTCGAGTTCCACGAGCTAGCCCGATACGCCTTGTAGGATATCCCTGATCAGAAGAGCAAGATTTATCAGTTCAGAGGTGGCTTGAAATAAGATTTGCAGTTAGCTCTCGCTTTGCACGATCCTGAGGAGTTCGATAAGTTCTACAACTTAGCTCTCAGGGCTGAGAAAGCTTTGCTCAGGGTGGAGAATTCTAAGAAGCGCTTTAGAGATTCCAGCTCCTCTTCCTCTACTCAGGTGGTTCAGAAGCAACAGAAGTTTTGGGTGTCCCCTCCTCCTCCTCGGCACACACAGTAGTTCAAGTATTCTGGTGGCCGTGGTTCTTCCCACCCACCCAACCCAGTCTTTTAGCAGAGATTCCAGCAACAGAAGCAAGGGCCTCCTCAGACACAGTTTCGTCAGCCAGCAGAGGTTACTTGTCACAAGTGTGGGCAGAAAGATCAGTATGCCAACAAGTGCACTTCTCAGCTCCGTCTGCCGCCTCTTCCTCCAGGCAAACCTCCAAGCAATGCTCTCGTGAAGTTCAACCCCAGGTCAGCTCGAGTCAACATGGTGAATGCGGTTGAGGCAGAAAACTCGTTAGATGTGATCATGGGTAACCTCCTCGTCAATGATATTCCTGCTAAAGTGTTGTTTGATTCTGGTGCATCGTATTCTTTCTTGTCATATCCTTCTGCGGCAAAGCATGATTTCCATCTTCAAGAGTTGGCTAAGTCTTTGGACATTGTTTCTCCGGGTATGCTTATGAGTTCTGGCTTCTCCGTATGTCTTGGGAAATTCCGACATTGATTTGATACTTGGTATGGACTGGCTGGCCATGAACAAGGCATCGATTGATTGTGAAGCTAAAGAAGTGAATCTTACTCACTCTTCGGAGGACATGATTATATTCGCGGCGTGCGATGATACAATCCGTCTGTTCTCGTTGAATGAAAAGGGTGAGATTAATCCTATTTCGCAAGTCCCAGTGGTCTGCGAATATGAAGATGTGTTTCCAGAAGAGCTGCCAGGAATGCCTAAGCACCGAGAAGTTGAATTTGTCATTGAGCTTGAAGCAAGTACTGAGCCTGTGTGCAAACGACCATACAAATTGGGACGAGAAGAGTTGAAGGAACTTAAGAGGCAACTCGATGAGCACGAGCGTTTGGGTTTGATAAGACTGAGCACGTCTCCGTGGGGCTGTGGAGTTCTATTTGTCAAGAAGAAGGATGGCATAGACCGACTGTGTGTCGATTACCGTCCATTGAACAATAAGACAATCAGGAACAAGTATCCATTTCCGAACATAACTGAGTTGTTCGAACAGTTGAAAGGGCTAAGATCTTCTCCAAGCTCGATCTCAGAATGGGCTATCATCAAATTCGCATTCGCGAAGAGGATATTCCGAAGACTGCTTTCAGGACTAGTTTTGGCTCGTATGAGTATACGGTCATGTCTTTTGGTATGGCAAATGCTCCTCCGACATTTTGTCGATTGATGAACTACATATTCTCTCCGTTCAAGAATGACTTCGTCTTGCTCTATCTCGACGACATTCTGGTCTTTTCTGAAACTGAGGAAGAACATGAAGAACATCTCAGATTAGTGCTTGATAAGCTGAGGGAGTACAAATTGTATGCCAAGTTTTCCAAGTGTGAGTTCTGGCTGAAAGAAGTCGTCTATCTTGGTCACATTATCTCTACCGAGGGCATCAAAGTTGACCGTCGAAGGTGCAGGCCATTGTTGAATGGGAGCCTCCGCAGAATGTGAAGCAGCTTCGAAGCTTTCTCGGGCTTGCAAGCTATTGTAGAAGGTTCGTTGAGAACTTCTCCAAGATTGCTAAGCCGCTCTCAAGTCTTCTTCAGAAAGGTGTGAAGTATGCTTGGTCTCCAGAGTTTCAGTTGGCCTTCAACACACTCAAAGAGAAGCTCTCCTCTACTCCAGTCTTGGTTCCTCCAGATGATTCCAAGCCATACCAGGTGTTCTGCGATGCCTCTCTTCAGGGCCTTGGTGCAGTTCTGATGCAAGAGAAGAAAGTGGTTGCTTATACCTCCAGGCAGTTGAAGCCAGTGGAGAAGAATGATCCTGTGCATGATCTTGAGCTAGCAGCTGTGGTACACGCTCTGATGACTTGGAGACACCTCTTGTTGGAACGAAAGGTTGAAGTGTTTATCGATCACAAGAGTCTCAAGTACATCTTCACTCAGCCTAACCTGAATCTCCGGCAAACTCGTTGGGTGGAAATGCTCCAAGATTTTAATCCGAGTGTTGAGTACACGCCAGGCAAAGCTAATGTCACGGCAGATGCATTGAGCAGGAAAGCTTACTGCAACAGTCTTATTCTGAAACCTCTCCAGCCTGACCTTTGTGAGTCTTTCAGGAAGCTCAACCTTCAGTTAGTACCTCAGGGATTTCTTGCAAACCTTCAGATCTCTCCTACCTTGGAAGATCAGGTCCGAGCAGCACAACTTCTTGATGTAATGGTGAAGAAAGTCAAGATTGGCATGGCAAAGGGTCTTCCCAAATATAAGTGCTTCAGTGTTGATGCGAGAGACACGTTGTTGTTTGAGGATCGTCTTGTCGTTCTGAAAGGTGATCTCAGAAAGGTAATCATGGAAGAAGCTCATAACTCCTTGCTCTCAATACATCCAGGAGGCTCCAAGATGTATCAAGACTTGAAATAGACCTTCTGGTGGACTCGCATGAAGCGTGAGATTGCTCAGTTCGTAAATGAATGTGATGTATGTTGAAGGGTGAAAGCAGAGTATCAACGTCCAGCAGGTCTTTTGCATCCTTTGCCCATTCCTGAGTGGAAGTTCGACCATATTGAGATGGATTTCGTCACCGGGTTTCCGAAGCCCAAGAAGGGTAATGATGCCATCATCGTCGTCATCGACAAGTTGAGTAAAGTGGCTCATTTTCTTCCAGTCAAGGAATCCATTTCGGCAGCTCAACTTGCAGAGTTGTACACTTCCAGGATTGTGTCTTTGCACGGCGTCCTATGATGATTTCTTCGGATCGCGGAAGTATCTTCACTTCCAAGTTCTAGGACTCTTTGCAGTCTGCGATGGGCACGAAGATACGCTTCAATACAACTTTTCATCCTCAGACTAGTGGTCAAGTGGAGCGAGTTAATCAAGTTCTTGAGGATATGATGAGAGCCTGTGTTATCTCTTTTGCATGAAGTGGGAGGATTGTCTGCCTTTTGCTGAGTTCTCGTATAACAAAAGTTATCAAGCTAGTTCTGGCAAAGCTCCGTTTGAAATTCTCTATGGCAGGAAGTGTCGTACCCCGCTCAACTGGTCCGAGACCGGCGAGCGTCAGATTCTTGGGAATGACTTGATAGAAGAAGCTGAGGAGATGTGTCGGGTCATTCGGAACAATCTCAGAGTAGCTCAGTCCCTTCAGAAGAGCTATTATGGTAGCAAGCATCGTGACATGTCTTATGAGCTCGATGACTTCGTCTATCTCAAGGTGTCGCCTATGAAGGGTACGCAGCGCTTTGGCATCAAAGGCAATCTTGCGCCTCGTTTCGTGGGCCTGTTCAGAATTGTTGGCAAGAGAGGCGACTTTGCGTATCAGCTTGAGCTCCCGTCAAACTTTGCAAATGTGCATGATGTGTTCCATGTCTTTCAGCTCTGGAGGTGCTTCAAGACCCCCGAGCGCACTTTTCATCTTCAAGACATCGACCTTCAAACCGACCTATCTTATCGTGAGCATCCAGTTGCGGTTCTCGGGGCGACTGAGCGCAAGACCCACAACAAGACTGTCAAATTTCTCAAAGTGCAGTGGTCACACCATTCCGATAAAGTGGCTACTTGGGAACGCGAGGACCACCTCCGTTCTGAATTTCCGGATTTCTTTCAGTCTTAGATCTCGGGCCAAGATCTTTTCGTAGTGTGGGAGAGTTTGTAATGCCCCAAGAGTGTATCTTTCCCTATTTGGAACCTTATCTATGTGGGTCCACCTTGTCATGGATATGAGAGCTCAATGCATATGATTTCATGTGTGTCACCTTGTTTTGTTTTCCCTTTGCATGCATGCATCCCATCCATCCCATGTCTTGTGTTTGTGCCTTTGTGAATCCACGTGTGTTTGTGGTGTGATGAATATGTCATGTGATGATAGTGTATGTGAGTGATGGAGTCGTGTAATTGCTAGTAGGAAACTATGTGGTTTGCATAGGCTTCAAAACCCTCTTCCTCTCTTTTATCTCATGGTAATGTTTCTCTTGCCCTATCCCTATTTCAAAAATGTCCATGATTTAGTATATTTTGTGGTGATTGTGACGATGTGTAGTTGCTGTTTTGAACCAAGTTTTAAAGGTGCAAATATTCACAAAACAGATCAAACACATTCTGTTTTTGTAAATATTTAGTTGCTCCAAAAATCCCTTTTCTATTTTTGTTAAATAGGTCATAATTCCTTATGACCAGGGGTAGGTTTGCTTTATTTTTAGCTTCTTCAGATTTGCCTAGGTAATATTTTTCCTTTCTCCGTTTGTTTCTAAATAGAAACCTCCAGGAGTCTTTTCTCTTACCAGGCACTAGATGGGCCACCTCCTTCCTCCCGAGGCCCATCACTCCTCGCTGTCCCCCAACTAGAGCCCAAGCGGCACGACTACCTTCTTCCTGACGCCGTCCCCCCAGTGCACACGCTTTCCGTCAGCAGCAGAGAGAGAGTGAGCACGCTATGAGGGCTCACGGACGTCGAGGCCCTCTTATAGCCTCGACGTGCGTGCGTCCTTTCCCTAGGGTTCCTCCCTTTCCCCTCCTAGCGTCGCCACCTCCCTCCATCTCTCCTTCCTCCCAAGGTAAGCTTCTGTAGATCGGTAGCAGAGAGAGATCAGAAGAGCGTCGCCTTCGTCCACCGCGCGTTTGTCGTCTCCGGCGCCGGCCACCATGTCCGGGAGCTTGGGGAAGGTGCCCGCGCTCCATTCCCGTCGTCGTTGAGGTCGGGGAGCGACCACAGCGACGGGCAGGAGCTCGTCTTCGGCGCTAACCCGACGATCTCCTTCCTCTACGTCAGTTCTGCTTCAGGCCATCGTCAAGGCGTCTTCGTTCTTCTCCAAGCGATTCCTTCTTCGCGATCGGCCCCCTTCTCCATCCCCTAGGTGAGCTAACTCTCCTCCTCCCTTCCACCTCGTTAGATCGGCCTAGGGCTCGTCGCCGTGCCTCTGTCCCAAGAGGAGTTCGACAGATGTGTGCATGTGTGTTCTGTGTAGTGCGTGCTCGGGCTTACGCATAGTAGTAGTGCCGTAGTGGTAGGTTAGTTAGTCCCCGCGGCGCAGCAGCAGCAGGGGATGCTCTGGTGGCGTTGCTGCCGTCGATGTCTCTGTGTGTTAAGAGCAGAGCATCTTGTTGCTCGTGGTAGATTACCTAGTAGTACCCCTCTATTTAGTCAAGTCTTCGAGGCGTAGCGTAATGGTACATATCGTGTGTGTTGATGTGAGGGCGTGTGTTCGAGTCCCAGTTTTGCCCCCCTTTTTAATTCCTGTTTCTCGGCACAGTAGCATGCAGTAGCTGCAGTTGCTCTATAACCTGCTTATCCCCTTGTTGCTGTTGAGCAAAGAGGTGCAGTAGAGTGGTGTTGCTGTTGTGTGTGTTAGATGGGGGGTCCAGGGTCCGAATCCCTCCCCTGTCCTTTTATTTTTTTTGTTGCAATGCTTCTCAGTTTTTCTTTGCTTGATTATACAGATGCTGTGGTAGGATTAGTCCTTTTGTGGTATTATTTTTTTAGCTCACATCAGCATGTTGTCCATAGTGTAGTTGCTAGTATGTTTGAGATGCATGTGTAGGTAGAATGCACTTGTGTTTTGTGAGCGAGATGCCATGGTAGATATGTGTGGTGAAGGTTTGTATGTATTTTTATGTGTGTTCTAGCTCTTGTAGATGTGTGTGGTGTGTATCCATGTGCATGGTGATGAACTTGTGCACTATGTTGTGCAAGTATGTGATGTGAGTGTGTGTGTGTGGGTTCCCCCCTCACCTACCTTGTGTATATGTAGGTGCTCTTGTCATGAGTGTGTGGTGACCCACACATGCCCAAGGATTGGTGAGCCTTGGATGTGTACATGTGCTAGCTTGTGTGTGTAGGAGTAGAATGCATGATGTGGGTGTAGTTAGTTGTGTGTTCTATTTAGCATGTGTAGGTGCTTATATGCATGTGCTTGATGCATGTGAGTGTGTGGTGGTGTGCTAAGGCACATGAGCATGAGGTCTACCCCTCATGTGCACCATTGGTGTTGTGGACATGTGCAAGAGCATGTACAAGTGATGAGCTAGTGGAAGCACATGTGATGATGCACTATTCACTCCATGTGATTCCATGTAGGTTTTCTTTTCAAGTTTGTGCCCAATTATTCTATGCAAGTGCCTATGTATTATATATGTTTTTGGGGTATAATCATCCCCGAAATCCATTGGTGAAGTCAGTTTTGCCTTTGGAACACTTTTTGGGAATGTCATATTTCAGGTTTGTTCTATGTTTGGAGCTTGGTTCCATGAGATGTGGTGAGCCCAAGAGGTTGATTCCTTGTTGTGGCATTAGAGGGTGACCCCCTCTACCACATGTTAGTTTTGTTTCATGCTTAGTAGTTCCTATGTGAAAGTTGTGCCTAGTAAAAGTGGGCATGTGGCTGAAATTCCAGTTTAGTGAAAATCTGTGATTTTCACTAAGTCTGAGAATCTGCTTATATTTTCTTCTCCTGTTGTTGTGCTTGTAGAGGTCCATGTGTTGGGAATCAGCCCCTGCTATCAACTGGAAAGTTGTAGCTTTTGTGTTTGTCTAGCTCTCTATAAATTTTCATTCCATTTGGAGTCATGTAGATATTGTTTTGGGTGCTGTCAAAATGCTTCAGAGCATAAACAGCTAGTGAGAATCTGGAATTTTCACTAAGTCCCTGAAAACTGATATTTTTGGCCAAGTTAGCAGATGTGTAATTTTTTGTGTGAAACTCCTTTGTATTATATTTTTGCTTGTGCTTGTAGTAATTTTGAATAGCTTCTGCCACATATCCTATTTGGCATATTTGGGTGGCTGTAGGTGCTTTGCATGTAGCCCTCAAACTGCTATGATGCTGTTTATGGCAGATTGTATAGTTTTGATGTTTTGATGCTTGTGAGTGCACAGATGATGTTATGGTGATATTTCTCTGCACCACCCCATCCATTCTTGTTTGTTTTATGTCTTGGCAACCTGGGAATACCAGAAGTATGCCATTAAAGTGTGTTGTGATGATTTTGAGACGTAGGACTTCATTTCTTGTTTCGTTGTTTCCCGTTGATCCGTAGCTCCGTTCATAACGTTCTTTATATGTTTTTGCATCGTTTTCGCGTGACGCATCTGTTCATGTAATCCTCATGCATGTCAAGATAGCTGAGAGTTTAGTTCTGTCCAGGAACTTATATTTTCTTCTCATGCTTGTTCTAGTGACTAGAATAGAGATGCATGTTCATTTTCATCTCATGCATCATGTGCTTGTTGCATCTTGTTGTGCTGTTGTTCATTGGATGCTATTTTTATGTTGGTTAGCACCGGGATCGGAGAACGAGTACGTGGATCCGGGAGAGTACGCGCAGGACTAACAAGAGCAGTTCCAAGCTGAGGACATCACACGCAAGATGATATGACCTTGATTCCATCTCTAGACTTGTTATGCTAGATTCACGTTTCCTTCGTCATATGCTCGCTGCCTACCACTGAAATAATTGCCTCGTGATATTGCCATGAAACCCAAAAACTTTTCCCTTCCTAGCGAATCTTGAATGGCTAAGTAGGCTTTGCTCAGCTACTAATGTTAGCGTTGCTAGTTGCAGGTGCAATTGTCTCATGTGATAACATGAGTTTGATATCATCATATTAATTCTGTTATTTAATTAATGCACCTATATACTTGGTAAATAACGGAACGCCTAGCCTTTTGCCGGGTGTTTTGATCCATTATTGCCGCTATAGTTACCGGCTACCGGTGTTTGATTCCATAATGATCGCTCCTAACACGTTCGGGGTTGTTATGGGGACCCCCTTGATAAATCGTGTAGTGTTAAGACTTGTACGGCAGGACCGAACATTGGTGTTAATTTGCTAATCACTTAATAATAATCTGCATAGGGAATAGCTATCCCTAGGAATTAATCAACAACCCGGGCCAGTGCTCCTCATGAGTGTTGGTCCAAATTGAGCAGACTATGGGGCCACCACAAGGCAACCTGAGGTTTGGTATACCTGTAGTGTGACTCATCCGCCGTGTCGTGAGACTGAGATACACGGCTCTTATCGGGGTCATCTTCACGATGGGAGGTCTTGCTAGTCTTGTCTTACCTTAGCGATATATCTTGCGTATAGGAATTCCGGTGAAGCTTTGGTTCTCCCCAGAGTTGAGGTTTTCCTCTAAGGAATCCGACGAGATCACGAGATTCGTGATAGAGGATTACTTTGCGGCCCGTGATCGTTTGTGATGGACTAGTTGGAGCACCCCTGCAGGGTTTAATCTTTCGGAAAGCCGTGCCCGCAGTTATGTGGCAACTTGGAATATTTGTTAACATCCGGTTATAGATAACTTGAACATAATCTAATAAAATTGCCAACTATGTGCGTAACCGTGACTATCTCCTTCAAAGACCTCTCTTTGATCGGGAACACGGTGGGGTTATGATTGACGTAAGTAGGTGTTCAGTATCACTTAGTGATCAACTAATCATCGATCGCTAGTATAGACCACCTTCAATACTTGCTCTACGTAAGTTAGCCACCATATATGCTTAGAACGCTGCAACCTAAATACTCCACCTTCGTTACCTAATAACTTGACTAGTTCTGGCACCGAGGTCATAGATTGTTGAGTCCCCGTGGCTCACAGATTCCTTCACAACACCAACAGGTTCAGGTACCCCCGAGACAGGTGATCCCGACGGCACGCAGCTGGCGTGGCAGTATGATGAGGAGAACGACCGCTTGTACGTGAACTATCCAGAAGACTGAGGCGTGGTCGTGATCGTGGGCAAGCATGCAGGGTATAATAGTCATTTCTCATGTTTTGTAGTCCGTAGCGGAACTACCTTGTTTGGTTGCGTGATGTAAACTCTGATATTATATATGAGATGGCAGTGGAATCCCTAATTGTCATTCTGTTATTATGTATGTGCTATGTTACCGTGCTTGCGAAACGCTTAGATGCGCTTCTTTCCTCTTTGGGGCCTCATTTCCCTAAATCGGAAAGGACCGCATCTTAGTCGTTATAGTAGCTCTTCACTCGGAGAAGTTTTTTAACTTAGGCGAATCTGGTTCACGGCTAAGCTCTTGAGTTAGAGGGTAGCTCTTCACTCGGAGAAGTTTTTTAACTTTGGAGAATATTGTTCGCGGCTAAGCCCCCGAGTGAGAGGGTAGCTCTTCACTCGGAGAAGTTTTTTAACTTAGGCGAATCTGGTTCGTGGATAAGCCCCCGAGTGAGAGGGTAGCTCTTCACGAGAAGTTTTTTAACTTAGGCGAATCTGGTTCTTGGCTAAGCCCCCAAGTGAGAGGGTAGCTCTTCACTTGGAGACGTTTTTTTAACTTAGGCGAATCTGGTTCGCGGCTAAGCCCCCGAGTGAGAGGGTAGCTCTTCACTCGGAGAAGTTTTTTAACTTAGATGGATCTGGTTCGCGGCTAAGCCCCCGAGTGAGAGGGTAGCTCTTCACTTGGAGACGTTTTTTTAACTTAGGCGAATCTGGTTTGCGGCTAAGCCCCCGAGTGAGAGGGTAGCTCTTCACTCGGAGAAGTTTTTTAACTTAGATGGATCTGGTTCGCGGCTAAGCCCCCGAGTGAGAGGGTAGCTCTTCACTCGGAGAAGTTTTTCAACTTACGCAAATCTGGTTTGCGGCTAAGCCCCCGAGTGAGAGGGTAGCTCTTCATTCGGAGAAGTTTTTTTTAACTTAGGCGAATTTGGTTCACGGCTAAGCCCCCGAGCAAGAGGGTAGCTCTTCACTCGGATAAGTTTTTTAACTTAGGCGAATCTGGTTCGCGGCTAAGCCCCCGAGTGAGAGTGTAGCTCTTCACTCGGAGAAGTTTTTTTTAACTTAGGCGAATCTGTTTTGCGGCTAAGCCCCCGAGTGAGAGGGTAGCTCTTAACTCGGAGAAGTTTTTTAACTTAGGGGAATCTGGTTCGCGGCTAAGCCCCTGAGTGAGAGGGTAGCTCTTCACTCAGAGTAGGTTTTTGAACTTAGGCGAATCTGGTTCGCGGCTAAGCCCCCGAGGGAGAGGGTAGCTCTTCACTTGGAGAAGTTTTTTTTAACTTAGGCGAATATGCTTCGCGGCTAAGCCCCCGAGTGAGAGGGTAGCTCTTCACTCGGAGAAGTTTTTTTAACTTAGGCGAATCTGGGTCGCGGCTAAGCCCCCGAGTGAGAGGGTAGCTCTTTACTCGGAGAAGTTTTCTAGACCGGAGTCAACAAATATATTGCAGTAATCAAAGCTTCTGGCAAGTAAATTGCTTTAGGGAATCTTGTTCATTACATCAAAACAGTCATAAACCAGGCATAGAAACGCTTAATCAAGTCTCCATTCCATGCTCGCGGCTCGTCGATCATCTTCTCCAAATTGTAGAGTCTGTATGCTCCGTTGTTCAGCACCTTGGGGACGATGAAGGGTTCTTCCCAGGCGGGGGCCAGCTTGTGCGGTCTCTGCTGATGCACTCGGAGCACCAAATCGCATGTTTGAAATGTCTGACTCCTGAGGTGTCTTGAATGGAACCGTCACAAGTCTTGTTGGTAGATCGTTAATCGAATCAGAGCCATCTTGCGCTCCTCCTCCAAGAGATCGACTCCATCCTGTCGGGCTTGTTCAGCTTCGGCTTCTGAGAAGAGCTCAACTATGGGTGAATTGTGAAGTAACTCACTCGGAAGGACAGCTTCTGCACCGTACACGAGAAAGAATAGAGACCGCCTAGTCGACCTGTTCGGGGTCGTTCTGAGTCCCCAGAGCACAGAGGGTAACTCGGTGACCCAAGCACGTGCAGTGTGTCCAATATCCCGCATGAGGCGAGGTTTTAACCCGTGAAGTATGAGTCCATTTGCTCGTTCAGCTTGGCCATTTGTTTGGGGATGAGCAACAGATGCGTAATCCACTCGGGTTCCTTGGTTGGAGCAAAAACTCTTGAATTCATCCGAGTCAAAGTTCAATCCATTCTTAGTGATGATGCTGTGTGGAACTCCAAATCTGACAGTGATTTCTCTCATGAACTTGATTGAAGTGCATGCATCTAGCTTTTTGATTGGCTTGGCTTTTATCCACTTGGAGAATTTGTGGACTGCAACTAGCAAATGAGTGAATCCACTCTGCCTGTACGGAAGGGCCTGACCATGTCCAAGCCCCACACAACAAAAGGCCATATGAGGGGGATTGGCTTTAGAGCAGATGAGGACTTGTGCGATTAGTTGGAGTAGAATTGACATCCTTCACAGCGGTCTACAAGCTCCTTGGCCATTTCACCTGCATGTGGCCAGAAGAATCCAGCTCGGAATGCCTTAGCAACGATGGCTTTGGAGGATGCATGATGACCAGAGGTTCTCGAGTGAATTTCCTCCAAAATCAGTCGGCCTTCCTCATGGGAAATGCACCGCAGAGCTACGCCAGACACACTTTCCTTATAGAGCTGATCTCCCATGACCGTGAAAGCTTTTGATCTGCGAACAATCTGCATAGCATTGTCTTCATCTTCGGGCAGTTCTCGCCTCAGGATATATGCAATATACGACACTGTCCAAGCGGGCGTGACCACTCGAATCTCCATGATCAGATCGACAACTGCTGGGATTTCAACTTTAGTCGGATCAACAACACTTGTAGGCTGAGGAGGTTCTTCAGTGAATGGATCTTCTTGGACCGAAGGGGTGTGTATGTGCTCCAAACAAACATCACTGTGCACAATTTTCTGAGTGGATCCGATTTTTGCCAATTCATCTGCAGCTTGATTCTTCAATTGAGGAACGTGATGAAGTTCCAAACCTTCAAACCTTTTCTCAAGTTTTCTTACTGCGTTGCAGTATCGAGCCATAGCAGGGTTTCTCACATCCCACTCTTTCATTACTTGATTAATCACTAGATCCGAGTCGCCGTATATCATCAAGCATCGGACGCCGAGTGAGATGGCCATACACAACCCATAGAGGAGGGCTTCATACTCTGCCCCATTGTTAGAGGAATCAAAGTGAATCTGCAATACGTAACTGAGCTAGTCGCCCTTCGGGAATATAAGAACTACGCCTGCACCAGAACCACTCAGAATCTTTGAGCCGTCAAAGAACATAGTCCAGTGTGCCGAGTGAGTAGGGGCTGGTTGTTGTTGCTCCACCCATTCATCCATGAAATCTGCCAGAGCTTGAGATTTGATGGCTTTCTTGGCTTTGAACTTTATGTCACAATATAATAGCTCCATTGCCCATTTCGCCACTCGTCCCGATGGATCCCGATTGTGAAGGATTTCTGACAATGGGGCATCGCTGACCACATACACCAAGTGATCTTGAAAATAATGAGCTACCTTCTTTCCAGTCATGTAAATCCCATAAAGAAGCTTCTGATAATGGGGATATCTCTGCTTGGAAGGAGTAAATACCTCAGAAACATAATATACGGGGCGCTGAATCTTGTAAGCCTTGCCTTCCTCCTCTCGCTGGACTGTCAGGACTGTGCTAACAACTAGATTTGTAGGCGCGATGTATAAGAGGAGTGGCTCTTTGCTGTACGGAGCAACAAGAACCGACTGGGTGGATAGCAGAGTCTTTAACTCGATGAATGCAACTTCTACTTTGGGAGTCCACTCGAATGTATCTGGCTTCTTCTTGAGTCCGTATAATGGTAAGGCTTTCTCTCCGAGTCGAGATATGAATCTGCTTAATGCTGCCAAACATCGTGTAAGCTTCTCAACGTCGTGCACTCACACACGGCTTTTCATTAGGACAATTGCTCCGATCTTTTCGGGGTTAACATCGGTTCCTCGTTCGGAAACGAGAAAACCGAGTAACTTACCGTTGGGGACTCCGAATGTGCACTTGGCTGGGTTGAGCTTGATGTCGTACCTTCGAAGGTTGGCGAATGTTTCAGCCAAGTCAGTCAAAAGGTTAGAACCTTTGCGTGACTTGACTACGATATAATCCATGTATTCTTCCATGTTCCGACTGATCTGCTCGAGGAGGCATTTCTGAATCATGCGCATAAAAGTGTCTCCTGCATTTCTGAGACCGAATGGCATAGTGATGTAGGAGAAGCACCCAAACGGGGTGATGAAGGCTGTTTTTATTTCATCTGGGCCATACAGACGGATCTGGTGGTACCGAGAGTAAGCATCTAAAAAAGACAACCGCTCACATTGGTACCCAAAGTCGACAATCTAATCTATGCGGGAGAGTGGGAAGTGGTCTTTCGGGCAGACCCGATTGATATGCTTGAAGTCGATGCACATTCAGAGTGACTTGTCCTTCTTAGGCACCATGAAAACATTCGCGAGACACTCGGACTGGTAAACCTCGCGAATGAACTTGGCCTCTAGGAGCTTAGCCACTTCCTCGCCGATTGCTTTCCTTTTCTGCATGGCGGACCAACGCAGATGTTCTTTGACAGGTCGAGCTTTGGTGTCGACCCTCAGTCGGTGCTCAGCCAGTTCCGTGGGTACACCAGGCATGTTATTGGGCTTCCATGCGAAGATGTCCCAGTTCTCACAGAGGAACCGGATGAGCTCGGCTTCCTATTTAGGGTCAAGAGTTGTTGAGATGCTGGTTGGGGCAGTGGTAGGATCCATCGGGTGGATGCTGACTTTCTTGATTTCGCCTGCCGACTAGAATGCAGACTCAGAAGCTGGCTTCTTTGAGCACATCAGCTCGGCGAGATCTGCTGTCTGCCGGTACTCATCAAGCTTTGCCATTGCCATCTGCTGATCGGCGATCTTGGAGCCCTGCTGCAAACATTCTTGTGCTCTGTGCCGATTGCCAGTGATGGTGATGAGTCCCTTCGGCCCTGGCATCTTCATCTTCAAATAAACGTAACATGGTCGGGCCATGAAACGTACATATACTGGACGACCAAGTATGGCATGGTAGGCACTCTGGAAGTCTATGCTACGGCGACAGAAACCTTTCTGTCACCGCTTGAGCTTGCGTTGGTTTTCCCTTGAAGAGGAAAGGGCGATGCAGGACAGGAGCAGTAAGTATTTCCCTCAGTTGAGAACCAAGGTATCAATCCAGTAGGAGAATCGCGTCAAGTGCAGAGTACCTGCGCAAACACAAAAGAGCTTGCACCCAACGCTATAAAGGGGTTGTCAATCCCTTCAAGATTGATTGCAAAGTGAGATCTGAAGGCGGAAAGTGCAACGAAGTAAAAGTGTAAGGCTGAAAATATGGTGTGGAGTAGACCCGGGGGCCATAGTGTTCACTAGAGGCTTCTCTCAAAATAGCAAATATTACGGTGGGTGAACAAATTACTGTCGACCAATTGATAGAACCGCGCAAAGTCATGACAATATCTAAGGCAATGATCATACATATAAGCATCACGTCCGAGACAAGTAGACCGATACTTTATGCATCTACTACTACTACTCCACACATCGACCGCTATCCAGCATGCATCTAGTGTATTGAGTTCATGACGAACAGAGTAACACCTTAAGCAAGATGACATGATGTAGAGGGATAATCTCAAACCAATGATGAAAACCCCATGTTTTTACCCTTGATGGCAACAATACGATACGTGCCTCGCTACCCCTTCTGTCACTGGGTGAGGTCACCGCACGGTATGAACCCAAAACCAAGCACTTCTCCCATTGCAAGAATCATAGATCTAGTTGGCCAAACAAAACCCACAACTCGAAGAGAATTACAAGGATATGAAATCATGCATAAGAGAGATCATAAGAAACTCAAATAAGATTCATAGATAATATGATCATAAATCCACAATTCATCGGATCTCGACAAAACATCGCAAAAGAAGATTACATCGGATAGTTCTCCATGAAGATCATGGAGAACTTTGTATTGAAGATCCAAGAGAGGGAAGAAGCCATCTAGCTACTAGCTATGGACCCGTAGGTCTATGGTGAACTACTTACGCATCATCGGAGAGGTCATGGTGTTGATGAAGAAGTCCTCCGTAACCGAATCCCCCCTCCGGCAGGGCACCAGAACATGCCCCAGATGGGATCTTGCGGAGACAGAAGCTTGCGGCGGCGGAAAAGTATTTTCGATGATCTCCTGATTCTTTCTGGGATTTTATGGAATATATAGGCGCAATACCTAGGGAAGAGGAGGTCCAGGGGCCCACAAGCCAGGGAGGCCCGGCCTCCCCCCTGGCCGAGGCTAAGGGCCTTGTGGGGTCCCTGGGGACCCCCTGCCTTGGTTCTCAATTCTCCCGATCTTCTTCTGTTTCGGGAAAAACAAATTCGCGGATTTCATTCCATTTGGACTCCGTTTCAAATATTCCTTTGAAAAGTGTCAAAAACACAGAAAAAACAGGAACTGGCACTTGGCACGGAGTTAATAAGTTAGTCCCAAAAAAGATATAAAAGGCATACAAAACATCCGCCTCAGTGACTCTTCCCCTCATTACAGAAGCACTTAGTCTCGGGTTTGGGTTTATTCTTGGGTCTCTTCACTAGTGCAGAAACGGTTTTGCCGTTTCACGAAGTATCCCTTCTAGCCCTCGCCTTTCTTGAAACTTAGTGGTTTTACTAACCATCAACTATTGATGCTCCTTCTTGATTTCTACTTTCGCAGTGTCAAACATCGCGAATCGCTCCAGGATCATTGTATCTATCCTTTATATGTTATAGTTCATCACGAAGCTCTCACAGCTTGGTGGCAGTGACTTTGGAGAACCATCACTATCTCATCTGGAAGATTAACTCCCACTTGATTCATGTGATTGTCGTACTCAGACAATCTGAGCACACGCTCAACGATTGAGCTTTTCTCCTTTACTTTGTGGACAAAGAATCTTGTTGGATGTCTCGTACCTCTTAACAAGGGCACAAGCATGAAATCACAATTTCATCTCTTTAGAACATCACTTATGTTCCGTGACGTTTTAAAACGTTTTCGGCGCCTTGCTTCTAAGCCATTAAGTATTTTGCACTGAACTATCGTGTAGTCATCAGAAACGTGTATGTCGGATGTTCATAGCATCCACAGATGACGCTCGAGGTGCAGCACACCGAGTGGTGCATTAAGGACATAAGCCTTCTGCGCAGCAATGAGGACAATCCTCGGTTTTACAGACTTAGCCTGCAAAGTTTTCTACTATCAACTTTCAACTAAATTTTCTCTAGGAACATATAAAAACAGTAGAGCCATAGCGCATGCTACATCGTAATTTGCAAAGACCATTAGACTATGTTCATGACAATTAGTTCAATTAATCATATTACTTAAGAACTCCCACTCAAAAATTACATCTCTCTAGTCATTTGAGTGGTACATGATCCAAATCCACTATCTCATGTCTGATCATCACGTGAGTCGAGAATAGTTTCAGTGGTAAGCATCTCTATGCTAATCATATCAACTATACGATTCATGCTCGACCTTTCGGTCTCATGTGTTCCGAGGCCATGTCTGCACATGCTAGGCTCGTCAAGCTTAACCCGAGTGTTCCGCGTGTGCAACTGTTTTGCACCCGTTGTATGTGAACGTTGAGTCTATCACACCCGATCATCACGTGGTGTCTCGAAACGACGATCTGTAGCAACGGTGCACAGTCGGGGAGAACACAATTTCGTCTTGAAATTTTAGTGAGAGATCACCTCATAATGCTACCGTCGTTCTAAGCAAAATAAGGTGCATAAAAGGATTAACATCACATGCAATTCATAAGTGACATGATATGGCCACCATCATGTGCTTCTTGATCTCCATCACCAAAGCACCGGCACGATCTTCTTGTCACCGGCGCCACACCATGATCTCCATCAACGTGTCGCCATCGGGGTTGTCGTGCTACTCATGCTATTACTACTAAAGCTACAACCTAGCAAAATAGTAAACGCATCTGCAAGCACAAACGTTAGTTTAAAGACAACCCTATGGCTCCTGTCGGTTGTGGTGTTTGCGTAAGTAAGATGCGATCCTACTAGATACCCATGGTCACCACGTAAAACATGCAACAACAAAATTAGGGGACGTCTAACTTGTTTTTGCAGGGTATGCTTGTGATGTGATATGGCCAACGATGTGATGTGATATATTGGATGTATGAGATGATCATGTTGTAATAGAAAATATCGACTTGCACGTCGATGGTACGGCAACCGGCAGGAGACATAGGGTTATCTTTATAACTAACGTTTGTGCTTGCAGATGCGTTTACTATTTTCCTAGGATGTAGCTTTAGTAGTAATAGCATGAGTAGCACGACAAACCCGATGGCGACACGTTGATGGAGATCATGGTGTGGCGCCGGTGACAAGAAGATCGTGCCGGTGCTTTGGTGATGGAGATCAAGAAGCACGTGATGATGGCCATATCATGTCACTTATGAATTGCATGTGATGTTAATCCTTTTATGCACCTTATCTTGCTTAGAACGACGGTACCATTATGAGGTGATCTCTCACTAAAATTTCAAGACGAAATTGTTTTCTCCCCGACTGGGCACCGTTGCTATAGTTCGTCATTTCGAGACACCACGTGATGATCGGGTGTGATAGACTCAACGTTCACATACAACGGGTGCAAAACAGTTGCGCACGCGGAACACTCGGGTTAAGCTTGACGAGCCTAGCATGTGCATACATGGCCTCGGAACACATGAGACCGAAAGGTCGAGCATGAATCGTATAGTTGATATGATTAGCATAGAGATGCTTAGCACTGAAACTATTCTCGACTCACGTGATGATCGGACTTGAGATAGTGGATTTGGATCATGTACCACTCAAATGACTAGAGAGATGTACTTTTTGAGTGGGAGTTCTTAAGTAATATGATTAATTGAACTAATTGTCATGAACATAGTCTAATGGTCTTTGCGAATTATGATGTAGCTTGCGCTATAGCTCTACTGTTTTTATATGTTCCTAGAGAAAATTTAAATGAAAGTTGATAGTAGCAAACTTTGCAGACTAAGTCTGTAATACCGAGGATTATCCTCGTTGCTGCGCAGAAAGCTTATGTCCTTAATGCACCACTCGGTGTGCAGCACCTCGAGCGTCGTCTGTGGATGCTGTGGGCATCCGACATACACGTTTCTGATGACTACACGATAGTTCAGTGCAAAATACTTAATGACTTAGAAGCAAGGCGCCGAAGACGTTTTGAAACGTCACGGAACATAAGTGATGTTCTAAAGAGATGAAATTGTGATTTCATGCTTGTGCCCTTGTTAAGAGGTACGAGACCTCCGACAAGATTCTTTGTCCACAAAGTAAATGAGAAAAGCTCGATCATTGAGCGTGCGCTCAGATTGTCTGAGTACGACAATCGCTTGAATCAAGTGGGAGTTAATCTTCCAGATGAGATAGTGATGGTTCTCCAAAGTCACTGCCACCAAGCTGTGAGAGCTTCGTGATGAACTATAACATATAAAGGATAGATACAATGATCCTTGAGAGATTCGCGATGTTTGACACTACGAAAGTAGAAATCAAGAAGGAGCATCAATAGTTGATGGTTTGTAAAACCACTAAGTTTCAAGAAAGGCAAGGGCTAGAAGGGATACTTCGTGAAACGGAAAAACAGTTGCTGCACTAATGAAGAGACCCAAGATTAAACCCAAACCCGAGACTAAGTGCTTCTGTAATGAGGGGAACAGTCACTGAGGCGGAGCAACCCTAGATACTTGGTAGATAAGAAGGCTATAACACCGGAGCAATACTTTGTGTGTATCAAACGTTGCAACGTAACTGGGTGACTATAAAGATGCTCTACAGGTATCTCCGAAGGTGTTCGTTGAGTTAGTATGGATCGAAACTAGGATTTGTCACTCCGTGTGACGGAGAGGTATCTCGGGTCCCACTCGGTAATACAACATCACACACAAGCCTTGCAAGCAATGTGACTTAGTGTAAGTTGCGGGATCTTGTCTTACGGAACGAGTAAAGAGACTTGCCGGTAAATGAGATTTAAATAGTTATACAGATACTGACGATCGAATCTCAAACAAGTAACATACCGAAGGACAAAGGGAATGACATACGGGATTATATGAATCCTTGACACTGAGGTTCAAACGATAAGATCTTCGTAGAATATGTAGGATCCAATATGGGCATCCAGGTCCCGCTATTGAATATTGACCGAGGAGTCTCTCGGGTCATGTCTACATAGTTCTCGAACCCGTAGGGTCTGCACACTTAAGGTTCGACGTTGTTTTATGCGTATTTGAGTTATATGGTTGGTTACCGAATGTTGTTCGGAGTCCCGGATGAGATCACGGACGTCACGAGGGTTTCCGGAATGGTCCGGAAACGAAGATTGATATATAGGATGACCTCATTTGATTACCGGAAGGTTTTCGGAGTTACCGGGAATGTACCGGGAATGACGAATGGGTTCTGGGAGTTTACCGGGGCGGCCCACCCACCCCGGGGAAGCCCATGGGTGTTTAAGGTGCTGCACCAGCCCTTAGTGGGCTGGTGAGACAGCCCAAGAGAGGCCTATGCGCATAGGAAAGAAAATCAAAGAGGAAAGGAAAAAAAAGAAGGAGGTGGGAAAGGGAAGAAGGACTCCACCTTCCAAACCAAGTGGATTTCGGTTTGGGAGGGGGAGACCTTCCCCCTTGGCTCGGACGACTCCCTTGGGAGTCCTTGGACCCCAAGGCAAGTCTCCCCCCTCCTCCTCCTGTATATAGTGGGGTTTTAGGGCTGATTTGAGATAACTTTGCCACGGCAGCCCGACCACATATCTCCACGATTTCACCTCTAGATCGCGTTTCTGCGGAGCTCGGGCGGAGCCCTGCTGAGACAAGATCATCACCAACCTCCGGAGCGCCGTCACGCTGCCGGAGAACTCTTCTACCTCTCCGTCTCTCTTGCTGGATCAAGAAGGCCGAGTTCATCGTCGAGCTGTACGTGTGCTGAACACGGAGGTGCCGTTCGTTCGGCACTAGATCATGGGACTGTTCGCGGGATAGTTAGCGGGGCGGATCGAGGGACGTGAAGACGTTCCACTACATCAACCCGCGTTCACTAACGCTTCTGCTGTACGGTCTACAAGGGTACGTAGATCACACATCCCCTCTTGTAGATGGACATCACCATGATAGGTCTTCTTGCGCGTAGGAAATTTTTGTTTCCCATGCGACGTTCCCCAACACGTAGCGGAACTACCTTGTTTGGTTGCGTGATGTAAACTCTGATATTATGTATGAGATGGCAGTGGAGTCCCTAATTGTCATTCTGTTATTATGTATGTGCTATGTTACCGTGCTTGCGAAACGCTTAGATGCGCTTCTTTCCTCTTTGGGGCCTCGTTCCCTAAATCGGAAAGGACCGCATCTTAGTCGTTACAGTAGCTCTTCACTCGGAGATGTTTTTTAACTTAGGCGAATCTGGTTCGCGGCTAAGCTCTTGAGTTAGAGGGTAGCTCTTCACTCGGAGAAGTTTTTTAACTTTGGAGAATATTGTTCGCGGCTAAGCCCCCGAGTGAGAGGGTAGCTCTTCACTCGGAGAAGTTTTTTAACTTAGGCGAATCTGGTTCGTGGATAAGCCCCCAAGTGAGACGGTAGCTCTTCACGAGAAGTTTTTTAACTTAGGCGAATCTTGTTCTTGGCTAAGCCCCCAAGTGAGAGGGTAGCTCTTCACTCGGAGACGTTTTTTAACTTAGGCGAATCTGGTTCGCGGCTAAGCCCCCGAGTGAGAGGGTAGCTCTTCACTCGGAGAAGTTTTTTAACTTAGACGGATCTGGTTCGCGGCTAAGCCCCCGAGTGAGAGGGTAGCTCTTCACTCGGAGAAGTTTTTTAACTTAGACGGATCTGGTTCGCGGCTAAGCCCCCGAGTGAGAGGGTAGCTCTTCACTCGGAGAAGTTTTTTAACTTAGGCAAATCTGGTTTGCGGTTAAGCCCCCGAGTGAGAGGGTAGCTCTTCACTCAGAGAAGTTTTTTTTAACTTAGGCGAATTTGGTTCACGGCTAAGCCCCCGAGCAAGAGGGTAGCTCTTCACTCGGATAAGTTTTTTAACTTAGGCGAATCTGGTTCGCGGCTAAGCCCCCGAGTAAGAGTGTAGCTCTTCACTCGGAGAAGTTTTTTTAACTTAGGCGAATCTGTTTTGCGGCTAAGCCCCCGAGTGAGAGGGTAGCTCTTAACTCGGAGAAGATTTTTAACTTAGGGGAATCTGGTTCGCAGCTAAGCCCCTGAGTGAGAGGGTAGCTCTTCACTCGGAGTAGTTTTTTTTAACTTAGGCGAATCTGGTTCGTGGCTAAGCCCCCGAGGGAGAGGGTAGCTCTTCACTCGGAGAAGTTTTTTTTAACTTAGGCGAATCTGCTTCGTGGCTAAGCCCCCGAGTGAGAGGATAGCTCTTCACTCGGAGAAGTTTTTTTAACTTAGGTGAATCTGGGTCGCGGCTAAGCCCCCGAGGGAGAGGGTAGCTCTTTACTCGGAGAAGTTTTCTAGACCGGAGTCAACAAATATATTGCAGTAATCAAAGCTTCTGGCAAGTAAATTGCTTTAGGGAATCTTGTTCATTACATCAAAACAATCATAAACCAGGCATAGAAACGCTTAATCAAGTCTCCATTCCATGCTCGCGGCTCGTCGATCATCTTCTCCAAATTGTAGAGTCTGTATGCTCCTTGTTCAGCACCTTGGGGACGATGAAGGGTCCTTCCCAGGTGGGGGCCAGCTTGTGCGGTCTCTGCTGATGCACTCGGAGCACCAAATCGCATGTTTGAAATGTCTGACTCCTGAGGTGTCTTGAATGGAACCGTCACAAGTCTTGTTGGTAGATCGTTGGTCGAATCAGAGCCATCTTGCGCTCCTCCTCCAAGAGATCGACTCCATCCTGTCGGGCTTGTTCAGCTTCGGCTTCTGAGAAGAGCTCAACTATGGGGGAATTGTGAAGTAAATCACTCGGAAGGACAGCTTCTGCACCGTACACAAGAAAGAATAGAGACCGCCTAGTCGACCTGTTCGGGGTCGTTCTGAGTCCCCAGAGCACAGAGGGTAACTCGGTGACCCAAGCACGTGCAGTGTGTCCAATATCCCGCATGAGGCGAGGTTTTAGCCCGTGAAGTATGAGTCAATTTGCTCGTTCAACTTGGCCATTTGTTTGGGGATGAGCAACAGATGCGTAATCCACTCGGGTTCCTTGGTTGGAGCAAAAACTCTTGAATTCATCCGAGTCAAAGTTCAATCCACTCTCAGTGATGATGCTGTGTGGAACTCCAAATCAGGCAGTGATTTCTCTCATGAACTTCACTGAAGTGCATGCATCTAGCTTTTTGATTGGCTTGGCTTCTATCCACTTGGAGAATTTGTGGACTGCAACTAGCAAATGAGTGAATCCACTCTGCCTGTACGGAAGGGTCTGACCATGTCCAAGCCCCACACAACAAAAGGCCATATGAGGGGGATTGGCTTTAGAGCAGATGACGACTTGTGCGATTAGTTGGAGTAGAATTGACATCCTTCACAGCGGTCTACAAGCTCCTTGGCCATTTCACCTGCACGTGGCCAGAAGAATCCAGCTCGGAATGCCTTAGCAACGATGGCTTTGGAGGATGCATGATGACCAGAGGTTCCCGAGTGAATTTCCTCCAAAATCAGTCGACCTTCTTCATAGGAAATGCACCGTAGAGCTACGCGAGACACACTTTCCTTATAGAGCTGATCTCCCATGACCGTGAAAGCTTTTGATCTGCGAACAATCTGCATAGCATTGTCTTCATCTTCGGGCAGTTCTCGCCTCAGGATATATGCAATATACGACACTGTCCAATCGGGCGTGACCACTCGAATCTCCATGATCAGATCGACAACTGCTGGGATTTCAACTTTAGTCGGATCAACAACACTTGTAGGCTGAGGAGGTTCTTCAGTGAATGGATCTTCTTGGACCGAAGGCGTGTGTATGTGCTCCAAATAAACATCACTGTGCACAATATTCTGAGTGGATCCAATTTTTGCCAATTCATCAGCAGCTTGATTCTTCAATTGAGGAACGTGATGAAGTTCCAAACCTTCAAACCTTTTCTCAAGTTTTCTTACTGCGTTGCAGTATCGAGTCATAGCAGGGTTTCTCACATCCCACTCTTTCATTACTTGATTAATCACTAGATCCGAGTCGCCGTATATCATCAAGCATCGGACGCCGAGTGAGATGGCCATACGCAACCCGTAGAGGAGGGCTTCATACTCTGCCCCATTGTTAGAGGAATCAAAGTGAATCTGCAATACGTAACTGAGCTAGTCGCCCTTCGGGAATATAAGAACTACGCCTGCACCAGAACCACTCAGAATCTTTGAGCCGTCAAAGAACATAGTCCAGTGTGCCGAGTGAGTAGGGGCTGGTTGTTGTTGCTCCACCCATTCATCCATGAAATCTGCCAGAGCTTGAGATTTGATGGCTTTCTTGGCTTCGAACTTTATGTCACAATATAATAGCTCCATTGCCCATTTCGCCACTCGTCCCGATGCATCCCGATTGTGAAGAATTTCTGACAATGGGGCATCGCTGACCACATACACCGAGTGATCTTGAAAATAATGAGCTACCTTCTTTCCAGTCATGTAAATCCCATAAAGAAGCTTCTAATAATGGGGATATCTCTGCTTGGAAGGAGTAAATACCTCAGAAACATAATATACGGGGCGCTGAATCTTGTAAGCCTTGCCTTCCTCCTCTCGCTCACATTGGTACCCAGAGTCGACAATCTAATCTATGCGGGAGAGTGGGAAGTGGTCTTTCGGGCAAACCCGATTGATATGCTTGAAGTCGATGCACATTAAGAGTGACTTGTCCTTCTTAGGCACCATGAAAACATTCGCGAGACACTCGGAGTGGTAAACCTCGCGAATGAACTTGGCCTCTAGGAGCTTAGCCACTTCCTCGCCGATTGCTTTCCTTTTCTGCGTGGCGGACCAACGCAGATGTTCTTTGACAGGTCGAGCTTTGGTGTCAACCCTCAGTCGGTGCTCAGCCAGTTCCCTGGGTACACCAGGCATGTTATTGGGCTTCCATGCGAAGATGTCCCAGTTCTCACAGAGGAACTAGATGAGCTCGGCTTCCTATTTAGGGTCAAGAGTTGTTGAGATGTTGGTTGGGGCAGTGGTAGGATCCATCTGGTGGATGCTGACTTTCTTGATTTCGTGTGCTGACTGGAATGCAGACTCAGAAGCTGGCTTCTTCGAGCGCATCAGCTCGGCGAGATCTGCTGTCTGCCGGTACTCATCAAGCTCTGCCATTGCCATCTGCTGATCGGCGATCTTGGAGCCCTGCTGCAAACATTCCTCTGCTCTCTGCCGATTGCCAATGATGGTGATGAGTCCCTTCGGCCCTGGCATCTTCATCTTCAAATAAACGTAACATGGTCGGGCCATGAAACGTACATATGCTGGACGACCAAGTATGGCATGGTAGGCACTCTGGAAGTCTATGCTACGGCGACAGAAACCTTTCTGTCACCCCTTGAGCTTGCGTTGGTTTTTCCCTTGAAGAGGAAAGGGCAATGCAGGAGAGGAGCAGTAACTATTTCCCTCAGTTGAGAACCAAGGTATCAATCCAGTAGGAGAATCGCGTCAAGTCCAGAGTACCTGCGCAAACACAAAAGAGCTTGCACCCAACGCTATAAAGGGGTTGTCAATCCCTTCAAGATTGATTGCAAAGTGAGATCTGAAGGCGGAAAGTGCAACGAAGTAAAAGTGTAAGGCTGAAAATATGGTGTGGAGTAGACCCGGGGGCCATAGTGTTCACTAGAGGCTTCTCTCAAAATAGAAAATATTACGGTGGGTGTACAAATTACTGTTGTCCAATTGATAGAACCGCGCAAAGTCATGACAATATCTAAGGCAATGATCATACATATAAGCATCACGTCCGAGACAAGTAGACCGATACTTTATGCATCTACTACTATTACTCCACACATCGACCGCTATCCAGCATGCATCTAGTGTATTGAGTTCATGATGAACAGAGTAACGCCTTAAGCAAGATGACATGATGTAGAGGGATACTCTCAAACCAATGATGAAAACCCCATGTTTTTACCCTTGATGGCAACAATACGATACGTGCCTCACTACCCCTTCTGTCACTGGGTGAGGTCACCGCACGGTATGAACCCAAAACCAAGCACTTCTCCCATTGCAAGAATCATAGATCTAGTTGGCCAAACAAAACCCACAACTCGAAGAGAATTACAAGGATATGAAATCATGCATAAGAGAGATCATAAGAAACTCAAATAAGATTCATAGATAATATGATCATAAATCCACAATTCATCGGATCTCGACAAACACACCGCAAAAGAAGATTACATCGGATAGATCTCCATGAAGATCATGGAGAACTTTGTATGGAAGATCCAAGAGAGGGAAGAAGCCATCTAGCTACTAGCTATGGACCTGTAGGTCTATGGTGAACTACTCACGCATCATCGGAGAGGTCATGGTGTTGATGAAGAAGTCCTACGTAACCGAATCCCCCCTCCGGCAGGGCACCAGAACATGCCCCAGATGGGATCTTGCGGAGACAGAAGCTTGCGGCGGCGGAAAAGTATTTTCGATGATCTCCTGATTCTTTCTGGGATTTTATGGAATATATAGGCGCAATACCTAGGGAAGAGGAGGTCCAGGGGCCCACAAGCCAGGGAGGCCCGGCCTCCCCCCTGGCCGAGGCTAAGGGCCTTGTGGGGTCCCTGGGGACCCCCTGCCTTGGTTCTCAATTCTCCCGATCTTCTTCTGTGTCGGGAAAAAAAAATTCGCGGATTTTATTCCATTTGGACTCCGTTTCAAATCTTCCTTTGAAAAGGGTCAAAAACACAGAAAAAACAGGAACTGGCACTTGGCACGGAGTTAATAAGTTAGTCCCAAAAAAGATATAAAAGGCATACAAAACATCCAAAGTTTGACAAGATAATAGCATGAAACCATAAAATATTATAGATACGTTGGAGACGTATCAGTCTACCACTTCGAACGTGAGTTTCTCCTTGCGGAAGTTGTTGTCAGAGCCAAAGACGACATCTAACGCGATCTGGCCGAGTGATTTGGTCTTCTTCCCTGGGATCACTCTGTGAAACTGCATATTGCTGTCGCTGAGCTTGGACATCGAAATGCCCACCCCCTTGAGAGTGTCGGCGTACATGATGTTCAAACACTCCCTCCATCCATCAACACCTTGTGGAGTCGAACTCCTTCTACCACTGGGTCGACAACAAGAGCCTGACGTCCCGAAGTGGGGACATGGGTCGGGTGATCTGACTGATCGAATGTGATGGTAGTCTATGACCACTTGAGATACTTTGGGGCGGAAGGAGTTGCTATGTTGACCTCTCGGTTGACCACTTTCAGTCGACTCTTGCTTTCGACATAAGAAAAGATCATCAGAGTGGCATGAACCTTTGGGAAGGGGTCTTCTTGTTCTTCGTCCTCTTTCTCTTGGTCTTTCTCACTCGACTGATCCTCTCCAAATCTTTGGATCAATAGCCTGCACTGCCGGGTGGTATGTTTAGGCACTATGGTGTTGCCTTCTTCATCTATCTTCGTGTGGATTGCACACGGCTGATGAAGGACATCTGGTCCCGACTGCTTCTTGAATTTCTTGGGGCGGGGGGGGGGGAATTGGCTCTTGGCCTTTCCCTTGAATTTTCCCGCACCCAGAGCGGCTGCTTCTGCCAGCGGTGTGCGCTCCACCTTGTGCTGCTGCTTCCGGTTCATCTCTGTCGACTGCTTTGCCTTTGCTGCTGCAGAGGCGGTCTTTGCTCCCTCTTGAGCTTGTGTTGGTTTTTCACTTGAAGAGGAAAGGGTGATGCAGCGCAGGAGCAGTAAGTATTTCCCTCAGTTTGAGAACCAAGGTATCAATCCAGTAGGAGAATCGCGCCAAGTCCAGAGTACCTGCCCAAACACAAAAGAGCTTGCACCCAACGCTATAAAGGGGTTGTCAATCCCTTCAAGATTGATTGCAAAGTGATATCTGAAGGCGGAAAGTGCAACGAAGTAAAAGTGTAAGGCTGAAAATATGGTGTGAAGTAGACCCGGGGGCCATAGTGTTCACTAGAGTCTTCTCTCAAAATAGCAAATATTACGGTGGGTGAACAAATTATTGTCGAGCAATTGATAGAACCGCGCAAAGTCATGACGATATCTAAGGCAATGCTCATACATATAGGCATCACGTCCAAGACAAGTAGACCAATACTTTCTCCATCTACTACTATTACTCCACAAATCGACCGCTATCCAGCATGCATCTAGTGTATTGAGTTCATGACGAACAGAGTAACGCCTTAAGCAAGATGACATGATGTAGAGGGATAAACTCAAACCAATGATGAAAACCCCATCTTTTTTACCCTTGATGGCAACAACACGATGCATGCCTCGCTTCCCCTTCTGTCACTGGGAGAGGTCACTGCACGGTATGAACCCAAAACCAAGCACTTCTCCCATTGCAAGAATCATAGATCAAGTTGGCCAAACAAAACCCACAACTCGAAGAGAATTACAAGGATATGAAATCATGCATATAAGAGATCAAAATAAAATCAAATAAGATTCATAGATAATCTGATCATAAATCCACAATTCATCGGATCTCGACAAACACACCGCAAAGAAGATTACATCGGATAGATCTCCATGAAGATCATAGAGAACTTTGTATTGCAGATCCAAGAGAGAGAAGAAGCCATATAGAAGGTCTATGGTGAACTAATCACGCATCATCGGAGAAGTCATGGTGTTGATGAAGAAGCCCTCCGTATCTGAATCCCCTCCGGCAGGGCACCAGAACGTGCCCCAGATGGGATCTTGCGGAGACAGAAGCTTGCAGCGGCGGAAAAGTATTTTCGTGGATCTCTTTCACAGTTTTGGAATTTTTCTAAATTTATAGGGGGAAGAGGTAGGGTAGACAAGCCACAGGGGGCCCACAAGCCTGCTAGGCGCGGGCCCCCTGGCCACGCCCAGGGCGCTTGTGGGGTCCCGTGGTGGCCCCTGCCTTGGTTCTCAAGTCTCGTGCGTATCTTCTGTTCCGGAAAAAAATCTTTTCGGAAGTTTTATTCCGTTTGGACACCGTTTAAAATCCTCCTCTCAAAAGGGTCAAAAACACGGAAAAAGAGGAACTGACACTTGGCACTGAGTTAATAAGTTAGTCCCAAAAAAGATATAAAAGGCATACAAAACATCCAAAGTTTGACAAGATAATAGCATGGAACCATCAAAGATTATAGATACGTTGGAGACGTATCAAGCATCCCCAAGCTTAACTCCTGCTCGTTCTCGAGTAGGGAAGTGATAAAGACTGAATTTTTGATGTGGAATGCTACCTAGCATAGTTGTCCTTTGTAACTTATTTCATGTGACATGAATGTTCAGATCCGTAAGATTCAAAACAATAGTTTGCTATTGACATGAAAACAATAATACTTCAAGCAAACTAGCAAGGTAATCATGAACTTTCAAAATAACAAGGCCAAAGAAAGTTATCCCTACAAAATCATGTAGTCTCACTATGCTCCATCATCCTCACACAACTAATTTAAATCATGTACAACCCCGGTATTGGCCAAGTAATTGTTTTCGCACTCTTACTTTCTCAAACCTTTTTGAACTCTCACGCAATACATGAGCGTGAGCCATGTGTATAACACTATAGGTGGAATAGAGTGTGGTGGTGGTTGGGAGACAAAAAGGAGGAGATGGTCACTTTGACTCGGCGTATTAAAGGGCTATGGAGATGCCCATTAATAATATCAATGTGAATGAGTAGGGATTGACATACAAAGGATGCACTAGAGCTATAAGTATGTGAAAGCTCAAACAGAGAACTAGTGGGTGTGGATCCAACTTGCTTGCTCACGAAGACCTGGGGCAATTTTAAGGAAGTCCATCATTGGAATATACAAGCCAAGTCATAAAATAAAGATTCCCACTAGTAAATGGTGGTGCCAAAACGAGAGGCTCTCAATCATGAAGAACAGGGTGCTTATTATGAAGCACAAGTGTGGAAAGATATAGCAGCATTGTCCCTTCTCTCTTTTTCTCTCTTCTCTTTTTTTGGGCTCTTGGGCCTCTTTTTCTCTCTTTTTATTGTTGTGGGCAACTTTGGCCTCTTTTTTTTATTTCCTCACATGGGACAATGCTCTAATAATGACGATCATCATACTTTTATTTACTCACAGCTCAAAGCTTAGAACGATGATGACTCTATAGGAAATGCCTCCGGCAGTGTATCGGGATGTGCAACGATCTAGCTTGGCATATGACGTTGAAACATCTCGCTAGCTATCTTACGATCATGCAATGGAAATATGAGAGTGACATCACAAGTCATGAGACGGAATGGTGGGAGTTGCATGGCAATATATCTCGGAATGGCTATGAAAATGCCATAGTAGGTAGGTATGGTGGCTGTTTTGAGGAAGGCATATGGTGGGTTTGTGCACCGGCGAAAATTGCGCGGTACTAGAGAGGCTAGCAATGGTGGAAGGTGAAAGTGCATCTATACCATGGACTCACATTAGTCATGAAGAACTCACATACTTGTTGTGAAAGTTTTTATTAGTAATCGAAAGAAAGTTCTAAACGCATACTCCTAGGGAAAGGGTTGGTAGGTGTTAACCATCGTGCGATCCCGACCGCAACACAAAGGATGAAAATCAATAGATCAATTATGCTCCGACTTCCTAACATAGTGGTTCACCATACGTGCATGTTACGGGAATCACTAAGTTCAACACAAGTATTTCTAGATTTACAACACCCTACTAACATAACTCTTAATATTACCAAATCCACGTCTCAAAACTAATTGAGAGGAATCAAACTTCTCTTTCTACTCAATGCACATGAAGATTGAATTTTTTGTATCCTCTTTGGCTACCTATCATCTTTGGGACTATTTTCATAGCACAAACCAACTACCAAGTCACGCACCGCATGCTCTAAAAGATCTATGTGAAGCACATAGAGCAAAATTATCTAGCTCAAAAGATATAAGTGAAGCACGATGAGCATTCTAGAAAATTCACGATGAGTGCATGTCTCTCTCAAAAGGTGTGCAGCAAGGATGATTGTGACACAAAAAAAAGAAAAGAGTCCTATGATACAAGACGCTCCAAGCAAAACACATATCATGTGGTGAATAAAAATATAGCTCCAAGTAATGTTACCGATGGATTGAAGACGAAAGAGGGGATGCCTTCCCGGGGCATCCTCAAGCTTAGGCTTTTTGGTGTCCTTGAATTTGGCTTGTGATGCCTTGGGCATCCCCAAGTTTGAGATATTTCCACTCTTTATCCCTTTGTCCATGAGAACATCACCCAAAACTTGAAAACTTCACAACACAAAACTTAAACAGAAACTTCTGATATCATTAGCACAAGAAAACAAACTACCACCTCTTTAGGTACTGTAGCAAACTCGATTTCTATTTATATTGGTTTTAGATTGCTGTATTCTCACTTTTCCATGGCTAGTACCCCCGATACTATCCATAGTTTTATCAAAACAAGCAACCAACTCAACAAAAACAGAATCTGTCAAAAACAGACGAGCCTGTAGAAATCTGTATACTTCATATACTTCTGGTATCTCAAAAATTCTGAAAAATTACGAAAGCCTGGGAAAAAGGCATATAAACCAGAATAAAAAAGAATCAACTCAAAATCTATTTCTGAATAAAAATGACAAATAATCTCGTGAGCGAAAAGTTTTTGTCTTTTTCCAGCAGGATCAAACAACCATCACCAAGACTAGTCATAAAGGTTTTGCTTGGCTCAAACACAAAAAGAAACACAAAAGACACAATCATAACAGAATTATGATGGTGTGTACGCAACAAAACATAAAGAAAAAGATAAATTCATTCGGTTGCCTCCCAACAAGCGCTATTGTTTAACGCCCTTAGCTAGGCATAAGGCGATAGAATCACGTATCGTCATCTTTGGTGCTCAAACCATAAGTAGCGTGACCACTCATCATCTTAAGGTCTTCATATTTCTTACTATATGATTCACCACTATTTTTAGGAACAATAAAAGGCTAAGTGGCCTTATTGTCGGCAAAATTTGGAGTATTCTGCACAGCGACAAAAGCGGAACCCAAGTTGGTTATAACATCCTCTAGTTTGCCAATCCTAGCGGAATCATGACCTAGTTTTCGTTAACTGTGGGTTCCTTCTCCTTTAAATTTTTCAAAACCATTCCCACCTTGGATCCGCACTGAGTGATTTGATTGTGGATCTTTTTATCCAAATTCTCAATGAGTTCGATCGTAGCAACTTTATTTTAAATGACGTCCAGCCTACGCATCACATGTTCCAGAGTTAAGGTAGTTCCATTAACCATGAGTGGGGGTGAGCCTACCAAATTTATTACAACTCCATAAGAATCAATGGTATGTCTACCCAAGAAATTTCCGCCTACGATGGTGTCAAGAATATACCTATTCCAAGGAGAAATACCCACATAAAAACCGCGAAGCAGGACGGTAGTAGATTGCTTACGAGTAGATCTACTCTAAGCATTGCAAATCCTATACCAAGCGTCCTTTAAGTTTTCTTTCTCATTTTGCTTGAAATTGAGAACTTCGTTCTTGGGAGTATCGTTCGAAGCGGTGGGTCTAGCCATGAGAACAAGTAGACTATCCCACACAAACGAACAGAAAGCAAGCGAGAGAAAAGGGCGAACGAAAAAGGCAAACGAAAAAAGCAAATATTTTTGTAAATTTTTGTTTTTCAGAAGTGGGGGAGAGGAAAATGAGAGGCAAAAAAGTAAATACAAGAGTTGAGTTTGCGACACTTACTTGGATGAGTTCTTGACTTGATCCTCCCCGGCAACGGCGCGAGAAATCCTTGTGCTGCCTTTTGAGCTTGCGTTGGTTTTTCCCTTGAAGAGGAAAGGGTGATGCAGCACAGGAGCACTAAGTATGTCCCTTAGTTTGAGAACCAAGGTATCAATCCAGTAGGAGAATCGCGCCAAGTCCAGAGTACCTGCGCAAACACAAAAGAGCTTGCGCCCAACGCTATAAAGGGGTTGTCAATCCCTTCAAGATTGATTGCAAAGTGAGATGTGAAGGCGGAAAGTGCAACGAAGAAAAAGTGTAAGGCTGAAAATATGGTGTGAAGTAGACCCGGGGGCCATAGTGTTCACTAGAGGCTTCTCTCAAAATAGAAAATAATACGGTGGGTGAACAAATTACTGTCGAGCAATTGATAGAACCGCGCAAAGTCATGATGATATCTAAGGCAGTGATCATACATATAGGCATCACGTCCGAGACAAGTAGACCGAGACTTTCTGCATCTACTAATATTACTCCACACATCGACTGCTATCCAGCATGCATCTAGTGTATTGAGTTCATGACGAACAGAGTAACGCCTTAAGCAAGATGACATGATGTAGAGGTATAAACTCAAACCAATGATGAAAACCCCATTTTTTTACCCTTGATGGCAACAACATGATGCGTGCCTCGCTGCCCCTTCTGTCACTTGGAGACGTCACCGCACGGTATGAACCCAAAACCAAGCACTTCTCCCATTGCAAGAATCATAGAACAAGTTGGCCAAACAAAACCCATAACTCGAAGAGAATTACAAGGATATGAAATCATGCATATAAGAGATCAGAAGAAACTGAAATAAGTTTCATAGATAATCTGATCGTAAATCCACAATTCATAGGATCTCAACAAACACACCACAAAGAACATTACATCGGATAGATCTCCATGAAGATCATGGAGAACTTTGTATTGAAGATCCAAGAGAGAGAAGAAGCCATCTAGCTACTAGCTATGGACCCGAAGGTCTATGGTGAACTACTCACGCATCATCAGAGAGGTCATGGTGTTGATGAAGAAGCCCTCCGTATCCGAATCCCCCCTCTGACAGGGCACCAGAACATGCTCCAGATGGGATCTTGCGGAGACAGAAGCTTGCGGCGGCGGAAAAGTATTTTCGTGGATCTCTTTCGTAGTTTTGGATTTTTTCTGAATTTATAGGCGGAAGAGGTAGGGCAGATGAGCCACAGAGGGCCCACAAGCCTGCTAGGCGCGGCCCCCCTGGCCGCACCTAGGGGGCTTGTGGGCTCCCCTGGTGGCCCTGCTTTGGTTCTCAAGTCTCATGCGTATCTTCTGTTCCGGAAAAAATCTTTTCGGAAGTTTTATTCCGTTTGGACACCGTTTAAAATCCTCCTGTGAAAAGGGTCAAAAACACAGAAAAAACAGGAACTGACACTTGGCACTAAGTTAATAAGTTAGTCCCAAAAAAGATATAAAAGGCATACAAAACATCCAAAGTTTGACAAGATAATAGCATGGAACCATAAAAAATTATAGATACGTTGGAGACGTATCGGTCTTCTTCTTCTCCATTGGCATAGCAGGTTGCTATCTCCATCATCTTGCTCACAGACATATCTCCCGTCCGACCAAACTTCAAGTACAACTCTCAGTACGTGACACCTGCTTTGAAAGCGCAGAGTGCCTGATGCTCGGTGACGTTCTCCATCGTGTGGTGGAGAGTGGTCCAGCGCTGGATGAAATCACGCAAAGAATCACACGGCTTCTGGATACAATGTTGTAGCTCAGAGAGACCAGCAGGGCGCTTGCAGGTGCCCTTGAAGGTCTTGATGAACACTCGGGCCAAGTCTGCCCAGCAGTATATGCTTGATGGAGCTAGTTGATTCAGCCAGGCACGGGCCGAACCATCCAACATCAGGGGCAAGTGCTTCATTGCAACGTCGTTGCCGCCGCCGATCTGAACTGCCACTCGGTAATCATCTAGCCATGTTTCTGGCTTGGATTCTCAAGTGAACTTGCTTATTCCGACCACCAACCTGAAGTTGGGGGGCATATCAGCGGAGCGGATTGCTCGGCTGAAACACTCGGGGCCGGAGATGACAGAGCCACTTCCACTCAGACGATCACCATCATATCCATCACGATGGGCTCGGCCTATATCAAGTCTCTTCTGAGTGAGATAGTCGCTTACATCACGCCTTTGGTCGCGGTCATCTCCCACCGATCGCCTTTCGTCGTTGCGCCGGGGCGCGTACGAACCACTCCGTGGAGGAGAGCGTGAAGGATGGTGATCCTCACGATTGAACCGGGGGGAAGAAGATTCCGCCCCTGGTCTTTGTGTTAATCTTCTCGATGATCTCCTCCTCTACGACGTTGGGGAGAACCTGGGCTATAAACCGACCGAACTATGTCTGCTCGGACGGAATTGTTGTGCAGTTTGTTGTGAGACTGAGAAACAGTGGAATTCTGCTGCTATGTCGCCTGCATGAGGGCACATATCTGCTACACCCCTCTGCCCGCTTCTGAATTTGACGGCTGGATGGAGTGTGCAATCCTTGCAGCCGCAGCCAAGTTGAGGACAGGCGTGCGGAATACCTCGATGTTGTCATGATGAGAACGCCGACCGGATGCTGGAGGGCATGGATGATGATGCGCACCCGAAATCTCTTTAGTTTCCTGCTTGTCCCGATTGGTCCTTGGCGGGCTCCCGTGTGAGCCGGCCATGAAGATCTCTGCCACAGGGCTGCAACTCTTGCACTCGGAAGTAGAGCCTGATGGATCTATCACCTAGTGAGATGTAGCACATGGAGGTGCAGCAGGTTCGATGGCCGCCACCTGCGGCAAAGATGCTTGACGCCTGAGTGCATGACGCACCCAACGCTAAAGCCGCGAGCGAAAGGATCGCTTGTTGCGACGTGTGATGGGGAGCACAGTCGACGGCGGAGTCGACGGTTGGCGAAGTAGAACTCCGCACGAACTAGCGCGAAAGAACGTTGCCCCGTGAACTGGAAGCGCCTCGACATCGAGAGGCGCCTGCCGAAGCCATGTTGAATCGTCGGCGACGAAGACGAGTGTGCCGAACACGACCTCCTGACCCAGGCACAAATCACCGCTGAAAGACATGGTGAAGGAGAAAAAACGCAAACTTGCCGGAAGTCGCCTAGACGCCTGCCCCACAATGGGCGCCAACCGTCGTGGATATAAGTCTGATAGTAGATGTGTAGGGTATGAAAGTAGAGGACAGAGTCCTAGCTATGACAAGGTTTTATGAGTTCAGGCCCCTCTGCGGTGGAGGTAAGAACCCTTCGTCTCAGTGCTCTGGAGCTTTTGTGTCGAGTGGAATACAGGTGTTACCGAATGCGAACCCTTGTGCCAGAGGGGAGGGGTGGCTTATATAGAGTGCGCTGCCCCTCATAAGTATCCAGCCTTCAAGGGTGCAATAAGTGAGATTGAATGCGTACGTTACAGGTAACATATGCCATAAATGACATTAACTACAGTAGTCTAATGTCTGACCGTTAGCCTCGCTGGAGTGGCTTCTGGCCTTCTATGTCGACTAGCTTCTGGTCTTCACCGAGTGGAATCCAGTCGTCGAGTATAAGATAATCCTCCGAGTGGTTCTCTACCGAGTGGACCAGAGGTTGTCTTAATCCAGTTGGTAGGTAGCTTGTGATCCTCAAGCTAATAATGAGGTGCCCTTGGGTAGGACTTATAGGTCATGCATATGACCCTGCCCTAGGGATATAAGCCCATCAACCCGGCCGCTCGCGACTCCTCTTGCAGAGCAAGTTGACACATCTCAATATTATGTTGCGTCTGCTGTTGGTAATGAACGCATCCCAATGCCCAAAATGAGCCCTCTGAGCTAGTCCCACCTCGTCACAAGAGAAAAATTGCTCCCGAAGTTGATGCTTCTGCTTTCGACTGACGGAACTTCCAACTTTGAGTCGTTGAGGTCAATCCGGTGGCTTCACAAGGTCTAGGAGGATATTGATGATGATGAGACGAAAGAAATGGACGTTGAATCAGCCGGCGAGGAAGATTGAAGGCGGGTCCACAACAACCCACCTAGCAAAGAAACTAGCCCCAAGAATTTTTGTACCAAAAAATCTTAAACGTTTAGCAACGCCTGATGTGAGTTTGTAATAGGGGTAGCGGAAACTTCTCAGATGTTTTTCCGTGCCATCGTGCATGTTGGCTCGTACTCTGCTTGCTATGGTAAAACTTGTCATGACATTCTGTCATCCTGATCCTTTTATTGAAATGCTTGTCTTTGCTTAGCTTCGGATATTTGATCGAATTTTGAAATAGACAAGAACAGGTTGTCAAAAAGACTTTTCGTAGAGTCCAATGAATTTTTCCACAATGTCGTTTGTGAAATCATATGGTTTAAACTAGTCATGATATGATCACAGTTTTATGACCCGGTTATTCATGATGACCCTGCAAATGATGCTGGTACCTGAAAGATTAAGACGTATTGCCTTTTGAAATGAAATTTCTCACAACATTGTTGTAAAAAATGTGTGATCTTGAACTGGTTATGGTGTGTCTGCAGTTGTCATAACCCGATCGTTTATGATGAACCGAATAAAAATAGTGCTTGTCCCTGAAAAAGTAGGATGTAATATTGTGCAAAAAAATAATAAAAAATTATGCATAGGCCGGCTCAGTGAGACACAATAAAAAGAGACCGGCTTTTGAGGCTCAAGTCCTACTTCAATGAGGCTGGTATGATAACCCATGGTTTATCCTAGTTGAAAGGATCGATATGGTTGACTAGAGGGGGGGGGGGTGAATAGGCAACTACCAAATTTTAGCTTTCATAACAAATTAGCATTAGCAACAAAAGGTTCTCTATGTGAACAACTGATACGTCCCAAACGTCTATAATTTCTACTTGTTCCATGATCTTTTGGGTGACATTGTTATATGTGTTGCTACACTTTTATATCATTTTACACATATTTGGACTAACCTATTAACTCAGTGCACCCAGTGCCAGTTTCTGTCTGCTGATGTCTATTTTGCAGGGGCTTTTACACAATTTTTGGAAGCCCAAAAAATCCAAAAAAATATATAAAAAATCAGCAAAACACAAGCTTCTGGATCACGGAAGGAGGGCCAGAGGGGGCCAGGGGCCTCCTAGGTGGCTTGTTGGTGCGGCAAGGCCCTAGGCCGCGCCAGGAGGTCGCTTGGGTGGGTCCCAACTCCTCCGGTGCCGTCCTTTGTCCTATATTTAGAGACCCGAGAGGAAACCCTCGCAGACTTTCTGGAATCGCGAATTTCTCCATCATTCTGCCGCCGCAACGCTTTCGAGATCGGGAGCGTCACGAGACCTCTTCCCGGCACCCTACCGGAGGGAGGATTGACCTCCGGGAGCTTCTCCACCGCCATGGACGCTTCCCGGACGTGCCGTGAGTAGTATTCCTTGGACCATGAGTCCATGAACAGTAGCTATGTGATGTCTTCTCTCCAATCTTGTGCTTCAATGGTTAGTCCTTGTGAGCTGCCCTACACGATCAAGGCATCTATGTAATTCTCTTGCTATTGCTATGGTCGGTTTGTTGGGATCCGATGGATTATGAGATTATGTTCAGATTGTTATGAGTTATATATTCGATTATCCTTTTATATTATGTTCCTTAGTGATTCATGCATGTTCTCCATTACTATTTATTGCTTTGGCCGAGTAGTAGATTGTAACTCCAAGAGGGAGTGTTATGCATGATTGTGGGTTCATGCCCCTCGATGTCTAGCTTGAGTGACAGAAACATGAGACTAGGGGATGTGCTTGTTGCTACCAGGGAGAAAACAACGGTGCTTGTGACCACGGTTGCAAGGATTGTTTACCTTACGCATAGTTCGTTAATGCAGTTGTCCGCTGCTTTGAGTTTACACTTTGGGTGGGGCTCGCAACTTAATACCGGAGAGATATTCTGGATAGATATCTCAAGGTGGATGATTAGTAAGTAGATGCTGTTGAATAGACGGTCTACTTGTCTTGGTGTACTGCCCATTACTATTGAACCTCTAACTATCAAGGAGCATAATTAGCATTGTGGTGCGATCATAATTCTGGCAATTCCCAACTGTGATTTGTTTACCCAAGCATAGTTGTTTATCGTATTTTGGGAGAGAGACATCACTAGTGAATATCATGTGACTCCGGTCCATATCACCATCATTGGTTACATCTCCATCATTTATCGCTTTCATTTACTTTTCTGTTGCAATCACTATTACTTTCCCGCTTGTGTTTTGATCCTTTGCAAACTAGAAGGCCGGAGAGATTGACAACCTCTCTGTACTCGTTGGGAGCAAGGTTATTTGTTGTGTGTGCAGGTCCACGTCTTTTGCTGACCATGATAGGAGACACCTACTTGTTGAGCCTAGGAGTCCTCTTGGTTCGATAAACCTTACAGTCTCCGTGTAAGGGAAATTTGCTGCTGGCTACATCTGCACCTTCCACTTGGGGTAACCAACGAGGGGCGAGAAGTATATCTATCAACTCGTCATCAAGCGGATTTCTCGCACCGATGCCGGGGACTCGAGTCTTCAAGATAGGGGAGTTGCACGCTATCTTTTACCTTTGCTTTTTAGTCTTGTTAGGTTGCTTGCTAGTTTTTGCTTTAGAGTCTTATACCAAAAAACACAAAAAATAGTTGCTTTGTTCTTGCTTGCTGCTGCTGCTATGGGTTCCACTGAAAACACCAAGTTGTGTGACTTCACTAGTCACAACAACAATGACTTTATCTACACTCCTATTGCTTCTCCCGCTAGTGGAGCCACGTCCTATGAGATTAAACCTGCTTTGCCGGTGCCGGAGATGAAAGATCACTTCTCCGGTGCCAAAGATGATGCTGCCTTGCACTTGAACAATTTTGTTGAGCTCTGTGATATGCAAAAATATAAAGAAGTAGATGGTGATATTGTTAAACTTAAGCTTTTTCCTTTTTCCTTGAGAGGAGAAGCTAAAATGTGGCTTCAATCTTTGCCTAGGAATATCATAGGTTCTTGGGATAAGTGCAAAGATGCTTTTATTGGGAAGTATTACCCGCGTGCTAAGATTATCCAGTGGAGGAGTAACATTATGAATTTCAGGCAATTGGATAATGAACATGTTGCTCAAGCTTGGGAACGTATGAAATCTCTTGTTAAGAATTGCCCTACACATGGTTTGACTACTTGGATGGTTATCCAAACTTTCTATGAAGGATTGAACTTTACCTCGCAGAATCTATTAGACTCGGCTGCAGGAGGAACCTTTATGTCAACTACACTTGGTGCTGCCACAAAGCTATTGGATGAGATGATGACAAATTATTCTCAATGGCACACCGAGAGAGCTCCAACACGTAGGAAGGTTAACTCTGTTGAGGAGATCTCCTCCCTTAATGATTAGGTTGACATGATCATGACTCTACTTACTAAGAAAGCTCCTATTGATCCTCATGATGTTCCTTTAAATTCTTTCATTTCTCAAGAAAGAGAGCAAGTGGATGTTAATTTTATTTCTAGGAACAACTTCAATAACAATGCTTATAGGAGTAATTTTGGTAGCAATCCTAGACCGTTCCCATCCAACAACTATGGGAACAATAACAATTATTCTAGCAGCAAAAACTCCACTTCTGAATTAGAGAGAATGTTTAAGGATTTTATCACTTCTCAAAAAGCCTTCAACAAGAGTGTAGAAGAGAAATTAGAAAAATTAGATAGCCTCTCTTTGAAGGTGGACAACATAGCTCATGATGTAGAGATGCTTAAAATTAGAACTTCCCCACTTGAGGAAAGGAACACCACACCCATGAATGCTATCCAAGTCCAAATTAATGAGAACGTAAGAATGCTAGCCAAACTTAAAGAGAGATGGGCTAGAGAAAAGGAAGAGGACGAGAGAATCAAGAGCCTTCCTACACACACTACCATTGCTACTATACAAGTTGTTGAGGATCTCAAATCTTTTAGCACCCATCGCACTCCTAGTCCCAGTGGGCCTATTAATGGTGATGCTAATACCTCAACTATCGGACAAGAAGGTCTTATGAATTTAGAGACTACCAAAAGAATTAGCTTAGATGACACTACTACCACTTTAATTAATGGTAGTAACCTTGATTTTGACAATTGTAATCTCTCTGAAGTTATCACCTTTTTGCAAAGAATGGCTAAAGACCCCCACACTAGTACAATCAATATTGCCTTCACCAAGCATATTAACAATGCTCTTATCAAAGCTAGGGAGGAGAAGCTCAAGCTAGAAACTTCTATTCCTAGGAAACTAGAAGATGATTGGGATCCTATGGTCAAAATAAAATTGAATAATATCTCTTGCTTTGCTTTGTGTGATGTTGGAGCTAGTGCTTCCGTTATGCTCAAAAGAATATATGATATGCTTGATTGGAAACCTTATGATCCATGTTCTTTTGGTGTTCGTCTTGTTGATTCTTCCATAAAGAAACCTTTAGGGAGAATTGATGATGTGCTTATTATTGTCAATGATAATTATGTGCCCGTTGATTTTCTTATTATGGACATTGAATGTGATCCTTCATGTCCAATTATTTTGGGACGTCCTTTTCTCCACACCGTTGGTGCTACCATTGACATGAAAGAGGGAATTATTAAATTCCAATTTACTCTTAAAAATGGAACTGAACACTTCCCTAGAAAGAAGATTAAGTTACCTTATGAGTCCATTACTCGGGCAAGTTATTCTTTTGGAGTTGATAACACTTGATCTTCTTGCATTATGCCTAGCTCAAAGGCATAAAAGAAAGCGCTTGTTGGGAGGCAACCCAATTTGTTTTTACTTTCTGTTTTAGTGTTCCTGATGCTTGTTACTACTGTAGCAACATCATTGTATCTTTATTTTTAAGCTTTGTGCCAAGTTATAGCCTCTGATTGCAAGAAAGTTCAAAAATTGTGACATGCTGTCGAGAAACAGATTCTGTTTGCTTGACGGAAAAAATCGCCAAAAATCACGAGATCATCTTTTTGATCTGAAGTTTTTCACAGCATGCTCTATATAATTTCCTTTCTGGCAAATGTTCTGAGTTTTTTGATTTGAGTTGTAGAAGTGCCCTGAATAAATTATTTACTACCCGTTGTTATGTTTTTCACAGATTCTGCCATGTTTTGCATTTCCATTGTTTTGCAAATCCTAAGCTTACTTTTTATTTGCAAAAACCTTTTGGCAATCATGAGAAGCAGTAGGTTTTCATGAAAATATTTATTTCCAGCAGGTAATGAATTATTTTATTAAGGGTACTAACCACTCTAATCAGCTTATGATGAGTTTCGTATGAAGGGAGTATTCAAGTATGCGATGGGAGATGATGAAAGAAGATACGGGAGTGTCAAGCACTCAAGCTTGGGGATGCATGCAACCCAAGAAATATTCAAGGAGACTCAAGCGTCTAAGCTTGGGTATGCCCCCGTGCATCCCCTTTTCTATCAACAATCATCAGTTCGTCGATCTCCATGCCATATTTTAATCACTTCATATGATATGTGCTATGCTTGGAGCATCCCGCTATTTACTTTTTAGTTTGTTTTAGTTTTGATTGTTGTTCATAACAATTCGGAACCTAGCCTACCTTGTTTGGGAGACAAACACGCTCCATTCCACTCTAGAACACAACATAGGTTTTCATGCTTATCTTTTATGTGTGTTCTTTATCTTTACATAGCTACTGTCATGCTTAGCTCTTAGTTTTCATGCTTATCTTTTTAAGAGCTTTTATTTAGGTTGCTTATGGAACTCTCTTGAGTTATCATGCTTATCTTGTTTAGAGAGTTGGCTCATTGGACTGAGTTGTGTGTCTTGCATGGAGTAGGTAACTGAGGTTGCTATTTAAGTATAGTAGTAACTTGCAATAGTTTTGAGGTATTGATTTGAGTAATGTTTGGACTATTGGTGCCAAGAGCTTGAGCCTATTAGTGATAGGTGTCGTATTTTGGGAAATCTGTGTGCTTTTCAAAAACTAAAATTAGTTGAGAACTCTAGCTACTAAATTGATCGCTAACCTCTGGAGGGGTTGGAATATATAGAGTACCCTCACGTTACCATGAGTCGAGGATGCGCAAGGATAACCAAACCCCCAAACACTCCTCCTCGGGGTACTTGTCTCTTTGTGAATTTCCTAACTAGATAGAGAGTTGCCGATAATAAGTGTATGAGTTCTTCAGACTAATGCGAGTATTCGATTGTTGGCACTTCCACCACCCATATTTTGCTAGCCTCTTCGGTACCGTGCATTGCCCATTGAGAGTTGGTGCAAACTCCGCCGGTGCATCCAAATCCATGACATGATACGCTCTGTCATACATAAGCCTCATTATATCTTTCCTCAAAACAGCCACCATACCTACCTACTAAGGCATTTGCATAGCCTTTCCGACATACATTCCCATGCAACATCCACCATCTCATGACTTGGTCTTCATGTCATACATGCTTTTTCTTGATCGAGGAGCCGCATGCTAGTTAGGCCTTCCCCTTACTAGTGCTACATGACGTGCTAGTATCATTGCATATCCTACTACACTGGCAGAGGCATACATTTGCATACATCATGCTAGTTTTCAGTTGTCTTTAAGTTGAGTACTTCTTACAAAGTGTGATGATTTTTCTTTTTATTCATGTAAAACATAGAGTGTTGCCTGCTACTGCAACAAAAGGCCTTCCAATGGCGCAAGAAATAGGTGTGTTGACGGCACCATGAATCCTTCTGCTATGGCTACGCCTTAATGGACTTCCTAGGCAAATATGCAAATTATTTCCCCCGTGGCCTTGGAGCCTTGCGTTGGTGTTCCCTCGAAGCGGAAAGGGTGATGTAGCGCAGCGGTGGTAAGTATTTCTCTCAGTTTGAGAACCAACGTATCGATCTAATGAAGGAGTATCACAAGAGCCTGCACAAACACAAAAAGCTTGCTCCAAACGCTATGAAGGGGTTGTCAATCCCTTATAGATTGTTTGCCAAGTGAGAACTGAAAGCGACAAAGTAACAAAGCAAAGTAAAAGCGAAAGTGGAAACGATAGGTGTGAATAGACCCGCGAGCCGTATTGTTTACTAGTGGCTTCTCTCATGAAAGCAAATAGATGGTGGGTGAACAAATTACTGTTGAGAAATTGATAGAACCGCGCAAAGTCATGACGTCATCTATGGCAATGATTATATCTATAGGCATCACGTCCAAAACAAGTAGACCGATACTTTCTGCATCTACTACTATTACTCCACACGTCGACCGCTATCCAGCATGCATCTAGTGTGTTAAGTCCAAAAGAACAGAGCAACGCCTTAAGCAAGATGACATGATGTAGATGGACAATCTCATATCTACGACAGAGCCCACCTTGTTACCCTTGATGGCAACTACACGATGTGTGCCTTGCTGCCCCTAATGTCACTGGGAAAGGTCACCACACGGTAAGAACCCAAAACCAAGCACTTCTCCCATTGCAAGAATCATAGATCTAGTTGGCCAGAAAAAACCCAAGAATCGGAGAGACTTACAAGGATATAAAATCATGCATATAAGAAATCAGCAAAGACTCGAATATACATCATAGATAATCTGATCACAAATCCACAATTCATCGGATCCCGACAAACACACCGCCAAAGAAGATCACATCGGATAGATCTTCATGAAGATCATGGAGAACTTTGTATTGAAGATCCAAGAGAGAGAAGAAGCCATCTAGCTCCTAACTACGGACCCGTAGGTCTGAAGTGAACTACTCACGAGTCATTGGAGGGGCGATGATGATGATGAAGAAGCCCTCCAACTCCAAAGTCCCCTCCGGTAGGGCATCGGGAAGGGTCTCCAGATGAGATATCGCAGAAACGGAAACTTGCGACAGCGGAAAAGTATTTCCGTGGATCCCTTGATTTTTTTTTCTGATTTTTAGGGAATATATAGGCGCAAGATCTATGTTAGGGGGCGCCAGGGAGGCCACAAGCCCGCCCACCGCCGCCCCCTGGTGGCGGAGTGGGGGCTTGTGGGCTCCCTGTAGCCCTCCTGGCTTGGCACACAAGCCCCCTGATCTTCTTACGTTCGGGATAAAATCATTTCGGGGATTTTATTCCATTTGGACTCCGTTCCAAAATCAGATCTGAAAAGAGCCAAAAACGTAGAAAAAACAGGAACTGGAACTTGGCACTGAATTAATAAGTTAGTCCCAAAAAAGATATAAAAGGTACATAAAACATCCAAAGATGACATGATAACATCATGAAACCATCAAAACTTATAGATACATTTGAGACGTATCAAGCATCCCCAAACTTAACTCCTGCTCTACCTTGAGTAGGGAAGTGATAAAGAATGATTTTTTGATGCTTTCATGCTACCTAGCATAGATGTCCTTTGTAACCCCTCTTATGTGACGTGAATGTTCAGATCCATTAGATTCAAAACAATAGTTTGCTATTGACGTGGAAACAATAATAATTCAAGCAAACTAGCAAGGTAATCATGAAGTTTCAAAATAACAAGGCCAAAAGAAAGTTATCCCTACAAAAGCATAGAGTCTGGCTATGCTCTATCATTATTGCCCCGGTATTGGCCAAGTAATTGTTTCACACCTTTACTTTCTCAAACCTTTTCAACTCTCATGCAATACATGAGCGTGAGCCATGGTTATAGCATTATAGATGGTGTGGAGTGTGGTGGAGGTTGCAAGACAAAACAAGGAGAAGATGGTCACATTAACTAGGCATATCAATGAGCTGTGGAGATGCTCATCAATAGATATCAATGTGAATGAGTAGGGATTGCCATACAAATGATGCACTAGCACTAAGAGTATGTGAAAGCTCTTAAAGAAAACTAGTGGGTGTGCATCCAACTTGCTTGCTCACGAAGACCTAAGGCAATTTTGAGGGAGCCTATCATTGGAATATACAAGCCAAGTTATATAATGAAAATTTCCCACTAGCTATATGGTGGTGACAAAACGAGAGACTCTCAATCATGAAGATCATGGTGCTTAATATGCACAAGTGTGGAAAAGTGGTAACATTGTCCCTTCTCTCTTTTTCTCTCATTTTATTTTTATTTTTATTTTTTTGGTGGGCTCTTTGGCCTCTTTTTTTTGCTGGGATTCTTTGGCCTCTTTTATTTCCTCACACGGGACAATGCTCCATCAATGATGATCATCACACTTTCAGCTCAAAACTCAGAGCAACGATGACTCTATATGGAATGCCTTCGGTAGTGTACCGTGACAATGATCTAGCATGGCATAGACATTAATGGAAACATCATGCTAGCTATCTTACGATCATGCAATGGAAATGTAGACGTGATGGCACATGTCATGGTGGTAGTTGCATGGCAATATATCTCGGAATGACTTCGAAAAAGCCATAGTAGGTAGGTATGGTGGCTGTTTTGAGGGAGGCTAATGTTGGGTTTTGTGCACCGACGAAAGTTGCACGGCAATAAGAAGATAGTGCTGGTGGAAGGTGAAAGTGCATCTAAACCATGGACTCAACATTAGTCATGAAGAACTCATATACTTGTTGCAAAAAGTTTTATTAGTAATCGAAACAAAGCATTCAACGCATACTCCTAGGGGAAGGGTTGGAAGGTATAAACCATCGCGCGATCCCGACCGCCACACAAAGGATGACAATCAATAGACTAATCATGCTCAGATTTCATCACATAGCGGTTCACCATACGTGCATGCTATGGGAATCACTAACTTCAACACAAGTATTTCTAGATCCACAACAGCTTACTAGCATAACTTCAATATTACCAAAACCACAACTCAGAACTAATTGAGATGAATCAAACTTCTCTAACTATTCAATGCACATGAAGGTGGAAGTTTTCGTATACCTTTGGATAACTACCCCTTTTGAGACTACTTTCAAAGCATAGATCAACTACCAAGCCATGCACCGCTGTGCTCTAAAAGATATAAGTGAAGCACATAGAGCAAAAGTATCTAGCTCAAAAGATATAAGTGAAGCACATGTGAGCTGAATTGTCTACCAAAAGATATAAGTGAAGCTCAACAAAATCACGGTGAGTGCATGTCTCTCTCTCTAGGTGTGCAGAAAGGATTATTGTGACACAACAAAAATAAAAGACTCCTACGATACAAGACTCTCCAAGCAAAAACACATAACATGTGGTGAATAAAAATATAGCCCCAAGTAACGTTACCGATGGATTGAAGACCAGAGAGGGGATGCCTTCCCGGGGCATCCCCAAGCTTAGGATTTTACGGCATCCTTGAATATCTTGGTGTGCCTTGGGCATCCCCAAGCTTGAGCTCTTGCCACTCTTTATCTCTTTGTCCATAAGAACTTCACCCAAAACATGAAAACTTCACAACACGAAACTTAAACAGAAACTCGTGATAACATTAGTATGAGAAAGCAAACCACCACTTCCTTAGGTACTGTATCAAACTTAAATTCTACATGTGCTGTTGTTGGGTTACTGTATTTCCAATCTTCCATGGCTAATACCACCCGATACTATCCATAGTTTCATCAAAATAAGCAACCAACACAACAAAAACAGAATCTGTTAACAGCACACCAGTCTGTAGCAATCTGTATATTTAGTATACTTCTGGTACTTACAAAATTCTTAAAAATTACGACAGTCTGAATAATTTCCGTATCAATCAGCATGAAAAAGAATAAACTCAAAAGCTCTTACAGAAAAAATGAAAATTCTTTTTGTGAGCAGAAAGTTTCTGTCTTTTCCAGCATGACCAAACGATCATCCCCAAGACTAATCATAATGGTTTTGCTTGGCACAAACGCAAAAAGAAACACAAAAAACACAATCACAACAGAATTATGAAAGTGTGGAAAACAAAAAACAGAAAGAAAAAGGATAGATTCGTTGGGTTGCCTCCAACCAAGCGCTTTTGTTTAACGCCCTTAGCTAGGCAAAAGGTGATGGAATCACGTATAGTCATCTTTGGTTCTCAAACCATAAGTAGTGTGATCATTTATCATCTTAAGATCTTCATATTTATTGGATGACTCATCACTAGCTTTAGGAACAAAAAAAGACTTGACGATCTTTTTGAGAGTGAGATTTGGAGTATTTTGCACAACGGCAAAAGCGGAACCCAAGTTGGTTATGACATCTTCTAGTGTGCCAATTCTAGAAGAATCATTAACTATAAGTTCCTTCTCCCTTAAATTTTTCAAAACATTTCCCACTTTGGATCCGTACTGAGTAATTTGATTGTGGATCTTTCTATCCAAACCCTCAATAAGTTCAACTGTGGCAATTTTGTTTTCAATAGCGTCAAGCCTTTGCATCACGTGTTCCAAGGTTAAGGTAGTTCCATTAACCATGAGCGGGGGTGAGCCTACCAAATTCATGATAGCTCCATAGGAGTCAACAGTATGGCTCCCCAAAAAATTTCCCGCCTACAATGGTGTCAAGGATATACCTATTCCAAGGAGAAATCCCAACATAGAAACTGTGAATAAGGACGGTAGTGGATTGCTTACGAGTAGATCTACTTTGAGCGTTCAAATCCTGTACCAAGCGTCCTTTAAATTTTCTTCCTCATTCTGCCTGAAATTGAGAACTTCATTATCAGGAGTATCGTTTGGAGTGGTGGGTCTAGCCATTGATGGACTATGTCACACACAAACGAGCAGGAAGAGAGAGAGAGAGAGTGAAACGGGCAAAAGAAAACGGCAAAGGAGAAAGGAAAATGAAAACGGCAAAGGAGAAAGGCAAATGAAGTCGACAAATGTGAAGTGGGGGAGAGGAAAACGAGAGGCAACTGGCAAAAAAGTAAATGCAAGAGATGAGTTTGTGAGACCTACTTGGATAGATCTCTCCTTCCCCGGCAACGGCGCCAGAAATACTTCTGCTACTACAACAAAAGACCTTCCAATGGCACAAGAAATAGGTGTGTTGACGGCACCAGGAATCCTTCTGCTACGGCTACGCCTTAAGGGACTTCCTAGGAAAATATGCAAAGGAATTCCCCCGTGGCCTTGGAGCCTTGCATTGGTCTTCCCTCGAAGCGGAAAGGATGATGTAGCACAATGGTGGTAAGTATTTCCCTCAGTTTGAGAACCAAGGTATCGATCCAGTGAAGGAGTATCACAAGAGCCTGCACAAACACAAAAAGCTTGCTCCCAACGCTATGAAGCGGTTGTCAATCCCTTATAGATTGTTTTCCAAGTGAGAACTGAAAGCAACAAAGTAACAAAGCAAAGTAAAAGCAAAAGTGGAAACGATAGGTGTGTATAGACCCGGGGGCCGTAGTGTTTACTAGTGGCTTCTCCCATGAAAGCAAATAGACGGTGGGTGAACAAATTACTGTCGAGCAATTGACAGAACCGCGCAAAGTCGTGACGTCATCTATGGCAATGATTATATCTATAGGCATCACGTCCAAAACAAGTAGACCGATACTTTCTGCATCTATTACTATTAGTCCACACGTCGACCGCTATCCAGCATGCATCTAGTGTATTAAGTCCAAAAGGACAGAGTAACGCCTTAAGCAAGATGACATGATGTAGATGGACAATCTCATATCTACGATAGAGACCACCTTGTTACCCTTGATGGCAACTACACGATGTGTGCCTTGCTACCCCTAATGTCACTGGGAAAGGTCACCACATGGTAAGAACCCAAAACCAAGCACTTCTCCCATTGCAAGAATCATAGATCTAGTTGGCCAGAAAAAACCCAAGACTCGAAGAGACTTACAAGGATATCAAATCATGCATATAAGGAATCAACAAAGACTCAAATATATATCATAGATAATCTGATCACAAATCCACAATTCATCGGATCTCGACAAACACACCGCCAAAGAAGATTACATTGGATAGATCTCCGTGAAGATCATGGAGAACTTTGTATTGAAGATCCAAGAGAGAGAAGAAGCCATCTAGCTACTAACTATGGACCCGTAGGTCTGAAGTGAACTACTCACGACTCATTGGAGGGGCAATGATGATGATGAAGAAGCCCTCCAACTCCAAAGTCCCCTCCGGCAGGGCGTCGGGAAGGGTCTCCAGATGAGATCTCGCGGAAACGGAAGCTTGCGGTGGCGGAAAAGTATTTTCGTGGATCCCTTGATTTTTTTCTGATTTTTAGGGAATATATAGGCGCAAGATCTAGGTCAGGGGGGCGCCAGGGAGGCCACAAGCCTGCCCACCGCCGCCCCTGGTGGTGGAGTGAGGGCTTGTGGGCTCCCTGTAGCCCTCCTGGCTTGACCCACAAGCCCCCTGATCTTGTTTCGTTCGGGAAAAAATGATTTCAGGGATTTTACTCCGTTTGGACTCCGTTCGAAAATCAAATATGAAAAGAGCCAAAAATACAGAAAAAACAGGAACTGGCACTTGGCACTGAATTAATAAGTTAGTCCCAAAAACGATATAAAAGGTACATAAAACATCCAAAGATGACAAGATACCAGCATGAAACCATCAAAAATTATAGATACGTTTGAGACGTATCATTGCCCTTAAGTGAGGAAAAGATCCCAAAGTGGACAAAACAAAAGATCCCAAAGAGGAAAAATGAGAGATAAAAAGAAAGAGCCAAAGAGGCCACAAAAAAAATAAAAATAAAAGATAAAAATAAAAAACAAGAAATAAAAAGAGAGAAGGGGACAACACTACTGTTCCTTTTGAAAGATCCACCCTCGTACTCCATTGCTATATTAGTACTACATGGAGATTATCATTCATGCATAACTATGTGGGGACCCTTACACTATAGAACTTGGTTTGCATATTCCAATGATGAGCCTCCTCAACTAAGCTCTAGGTCTTCATGAGCAAACAAGTTGGATGCACCCCCACTAGTTCCATTGGAGAGCTTACCTTAGCTCATATGTGCATCCGTTACATGGCAATCCATACTCCTCACATCATATCTATCATTTGGCTTTCTCTCGCCTATGGTTGTCCTCATTGATGTGAGCCTTTCACACTTTTTTGTCTTCCTTCCCCATCATTATTCTATTTTCCATACTAAGTGCCAACATATCTTGCTTACTCTCATCCATTGCATGAGTGCTCAAAGTCGAAAGGGAGAGGATCATTTTGACTTGTGCCTGACTAGTGGTCTAGGGATGAGTCAAAATAAGAATCTGAAGGACACTAAGTGCAAGGTTTAGTAGATTGAGTTCTCAATTAAAACAAAATATTTTATGATCTCAACCCATCTCCCACTTCTTGCACGCAAGCACCATTTGGAGACATTCGAGTCACGGACAACGAGAGCTCTTGCACGTTTATGTTCTTACTTTGCTAAATTGAATACTAGATATAGACTCTTGCTTGTTATTGTCTTGACTCTAATGGCATATCTTACTTGCTTTAATTTGAAGTTCTTATATGTGTGTTAGCATGTCACCACATAAATTATTGTGTTATCATTTATCTACTCGAGGACGAGCAGAAATTAAGCTTGGGGATGTTGATACGTCCCAAACGTATCTATAATTTCTGCTTGTTCCATGATCTTTTGGGTGGCATTGTTATATGTTTTGCTACACTTTTATATCATTTTACACATATTTGGACTAACCTACTAACTCAGTGCACCGAGTGCCAAATTCTGTCTGCTGATGTTTATTTTGCAGGGGCTTTTACCCAATTTTCCGAAGCCCCAAAAAATCCAGAAAATATATATAGAAAATCAGCGAAATAGAAGCTTCCGGATCACCGAAGGAGGGACATAGGGGGCCTAGGGGACTCTCAGGCGGCCTGTTGGTGTGGCCAGGCCCTAGGACGCGCTAGGAGGTCTCCTGGGTGGATCCCACCTTCTCTGGTGCCCTCCTTTGGCCTATATTTAGAGTCCTGGGAGGAAACACTCATAGCCTTTTTAGACTCACAAATTTCTCCATTGTCCCGCCGCCGCAGCGCTTCCGAGATCGGGAGCGTCAGGAGACCTCTTCTCGGCACCCTGCCGGATGGAGGATGGACCTCCGGGAGCTTCTCCACCGCCATGGACGCTTCCCGGACGTGCCGTGAGTAGTCATCCTTGGACCATGAGTCCATGACCAGTAGCTATGTGATGTATTGTCTCCAATCTTGTGCTTGAATGGTTAGTCCATGTGAGCTGCCCTACATGATCAAGGCATCGATGTAATTCTGTTGCTATTGCTATGCTCGGTTTGTTGGGATCCGATGGATTATGAGATTATGTTCAGATTGTTATGAGTTATATATTTGATTATCCTTTTATATTATGTTCCTTAGTGATTCATGCATGTTCTCCGTTGCTATTTATTGCTTTGGACGAGTAGTAGATTGTAACTCTAAGAGGGAGAGTTATGCATGATTGTGGGTTCATGCCCCTCGATGTCTAGCTTGAGTGACAGAAACATGAGACTAGGGTATGTGCTTGTTGCCACGAGGGAGAAAACAACGATGCTTGTGACCACGGTTGCAAGGATTTTTTACCTTACGCATAGTTCGTTAATGAAGTTGCTCGTTGCTTTGAGTTTACACTTTGGGTGGGGCTCGCAACTTAATACCAGAGAGATGTTCTGGATAGATATATCAAGGTGGATGATTAGTAAGTAGATGCTGATGAATAAACAGTCTACTTGTCTTGGCGTACTGCCCATTACTATTGAACCTCTAACTATCAAGTAGCATAATTAGCATTGCGGTTCGATCATAATTCTGTTAATGGCCCAACTGTGATTTATTTACCCAAGCATAGTTGTTTATCGTCTTTGGGGAGAGAGACATCACTAGTGAATATCATGTGACCCCGGTCCATATCACCATCATTGCTTACACCTCCATCATTTACCGCTTTCATTTACTTTCCGTTGCAATCACTATTACTTTCCCCCTTGTGTTTTGATCCTTGGCGAACTACAAGGCCGGAGAGATTGACAACCTCTCTGTACTCGTTGAGAGCAAAGTTATTTGTTGTGTGTGCAGGTCCACGTCTTTTGCTGACCAGGACAGGGGACACCTACTTGTTGCGCCTAGGAGCCCTCCTGGTTCAATAAACCTTACAGTCTCCGTGTAAGGGAAATTTGCTGCTGACTACATCTCCACCTTCCACTTGGGGTAACCAACAAGGGGCGAGAAGTATGTCTATCAACTCGTCATCAACAACTAGGTGAGCAACCTATATGATGCTAGCCACAAGGATAACAAGTGCAAGCAATGAATTCACCACAACAATTACAAGTACAAGGTAAAGGTAAGAGATAACCGCAAGTGGAACCGGTGGAGACGAGGATGTGTTACCGAAGTTCCTTCCCTTTGACAGGAAGTACGTCTCCGTTGGAGTGGTGTGGAAGCACAATCCTCCCCAAGAAGCCACTAGGGCAACTGTATTCTCCTCATGCCCTCATACAATGCGAGATGTCGTCAATCCACTATTGGTGCCCTTGAAGGTTGGGGCTATCTCCACACAAAGCTTGGAGTCTCACAACTAGACCACGAAGCTTTACCACAATGGCATGTGGCTTCGAGGTCACCTCAACCGTCTAGGGTGCTCACACACCCAAGAGTAATAATATCCGCATGGTATTAGTGGGGGGAATCAAATATCCTTTGGTGGAAGTGTAGATCAAGGCCCTCTCAAGCAATCCCTAGAAAATCAACAAGTAAGATTGGTTAGGGAGAGAGATCGGGCGAAAGTAAGCTCGTGGAGCAACAATGGAGCTTAGAGAGGTTGAAGGTGAGCTCCTTGAGGAAGAAGATGCCTTTATATAGTGGGGGGCTCAGATCCAACCGTTACCCACCCACCACAATAAAAGACAAGCGGTACTACCGCACCCGAGAGCGGTACTACCGCTCTGTATCCCACCAACCACGGTAGTACTGAAATACTACCGTGCCTACTACTGCGGGTGGAAAAGTATGCGAAAAAGTCCGACGGAGCGGTAGTAAAAAAATACTACCGCACTGAGGGAGGTAGTACCGCCCTTGGAGCGGTAGTAAAAAATTACTACCGCACTGAGGGCAGTAGTACCTCTGTTGGAGCGGTAGTAGAAAATTACTACCGCTATGCCAGCGGTACTACCGCTGACACCAGCGGTACTACCGCTCGCCTTTTTGCATAGAGAATAAATATGGGTAAGGAGCTCCATTGTATCCCAAAGAAAGTGGGTGCACTAAGTGCGTACGTGATGATTCCTCCCAAACCTTTCAGGCGCGGACCCCCTATTAATAGAACGGCTTTCCTACGACTCAAAACCACCAAAGATAAATGTAGAAAGCGACCGTCTTCGAGAGACTCCGAGGGGCATCGAATTGTCTTGGGCCTAGATATGAATAATCTAAAATGCTAAATTCACATGATTAATCCGCACAACTATTGTCATCAACCACTAAAACCACTTTGGAGAAATATGCCCTAACAATCTCCCCCTTTTTGGTGGATTGATGACAATGCAGGATTTGCACATAAGGATATAGATAAGGCATATGCAAACTCCAAAATGTATAAACTAGAGACTAGCTACCCCTAGATATGTGCATACCAACACACAACCAAAGAGAGAACACTCCCCCTAGATTTTATAGACTAAGCCATCCTTGCTACATAAATGAGTAGACAAATATAAATGGAAGCATGGCATAGCATGTGAGCATGAGGATACAGGCACAAGATAATATGACTCACAAGCTATTAATAAGATAGATAATAATGAGACAAAGGATAGGGAAGATATAGCATATGTCTCACACCATATGATAAAGTCTAACGTCTCATAGTCTCACCCATAAAGCAAAGGCAAACAGCGAAATCAACTAAAGTTCTACAAACCAAATAACCATGAAAGCGAGAAAACGAGCAAATCCTACACTCTCTCCCCCTTTGGCATCGGAACACCAAAAAGGCAGAGAGGACACCTACGACATAGGTGGTAGCTTGAACTGGAGAGAATAAGGTCATCAGTCTTCGGTCTCCTCCTGAACATACTCCTCATCTGAGTCATCATCGGTCTCCTCCTCAGACGCAACCCACTACAGCTGGTGCTTCTCCATCCACTCAGCCTCCGGGGTGATCTCGCTCTCAGAACCACTAGAGATGTGCAGATCAAGCTTCCTCATGATCATATTGTCACACTGGCGACTCTCCTTCTGAGCAACATGGGTCTTGTACTGTCCCTTGGCTTGCATGCAGAACAATGTCTTCATCCTGTCGGTGAGCCTTTTCGCCCATTATGACTCAACATAGGAAGGCATACGTGACTCTGGAGCAGCCTCATCCTTAGCAGCAGCCACATCCTCATATGAATCCCTAGCGGCGGCAGGTGTAGTGGAGGTGTTACTCAACACCTGGAAATGCCTTGGCCAAGTCATCTTGATGAAGTAGAACAGGCAAGGACCGTAGATTGGGACCTTACGGTGGAAGACCGTGGAGTATAGCTCGCTCCATAGAACATGAGAGACATCAAGAGGTTCAGAGGGGCAAGTCTGCCCCTTCTAACACATGAGGAGCATATCTACTAGGTATGAGTGAACCTGGTCCTTGTTGCCAACTCTGGGAAATAGGGTGTTGCGAAAAATGCGGTGCATCACATCCAGGAAGTGGTTCATAACATAGGAGACCTCACCAGATGGAGTGTGCTTCATAATGTAATATGGGAGCAACTTCTCCTTGGAAGTAGCCTAAGGCTTGGCATGTGGGCGCAGGCCAATAGGATGATGAAGCCCCTCATCCCGGACATGTAGTAGGTCCATGAAATCCTTCCATGTAGTAGTTAGCAGTGCTCCATTTGTCAGCCAGATCATGGTGCGTTCATGATCAGTGTGAAAGTGAACCGTGGCGAAGAAGTGAGCCACTATCTCATAATCAAAGCCTTGCTGAAAGGTGATGAGCTCCTCAATCTAAAGCTGGTCCACCAGAGATAGCACCTCCCCAAAGTAAGCAAGGTCTCTCTTCAGATGATTGAGATCAATCCACTGCACATGAACATACATATTCTTCTTTGTTTTGATGACATCTTAAAAGATAAGAAACTGGTCTCTATTCCCGAACATTTCACCTCCAGGGAACTGTTCCCTATTACTGTCGTAGGGATTGATTATGCGACGCTGTTGAAACTCAGCTAGTGGCATGGTGTTCCAGTTAACTGTGTTCTTGGGCTTCTGAGCAGTCTTCTTGAAGCTGTGCTTGGGTGCATTAGAGCCTTCGGGAAGATCTGAGGAGGGACGCTTGGAGCTGGCACCTCGAGGAGGGTTAGAGCACCTAGAACCACCACCCATGACACGCAAACAACAAACACAACACGTAGGACAAAAAACGTCAAGGCAAAGATCAAGAATGACCGGAAGATCCAAAGAAAAGAAAGAGTAATGTGTGTGCAAGAGTGGGAGTGGTAGTACCGCCATTGGAGAGGTAGTAAATTTTTACTACCGCTCATGTAGTGGTAGTACTGCTGCTCGAGCGGTGGTACTGCTGCTCGAGCGGTAGTAAAATTTTACTACCGCTCTAACATCGATAGTACCGCTGCCCAGCGGTAGTACCGCTCCAGGAGGGGCGGTAGTAGCGCACGGGAAGCAGAATCCCAGATCTGACAGGTGTATGTACCCAAAAACCTCGAATCCTAGGAAATAAAACCTCAGATCTAGAACTCCTTAGCATCCCTACACATAAGAACTCCTACTGCATGATACCATACTAACCAAGAACTCCCCAATTCCCAATCCCTCGAGGAAACGATGCCATGAGGAAACAAAACGAAGACATGCCCCTAACCCTAGATTTAATCACAAAACAAGCAAAAAATACAGGGAGGAGGGGCAGTACTGAGATCCATGGCACGTGGGAGAGAATCCTACCGGTCAGAATTGGAGAAAGATGGTCGGAGATGGAGATCCAGCGATCCCCTTGGGCAGCTCTTGGAGAGAGGAGAGAGAAAAAAGAGGAAGAACTCGGGGTGAATGGGCATAGGGGAAAGAAAACTGCCTCCCCTGCCCTTTAAATACCCCCGAGGTCGTGGCGGCGCTGTAGTACCGCTGTCATCGCGGTAGTACTGCTTGGCAAGCGGTAGTACCGCTCTCCTAGCGGTAGTAAAAATTTACTACCGTGCTGGGGGTGGTAGTACCGCTTACCGCCCCCAGCACGGTAGTAAATTTTTACTACCATGCTGGTGGCGGTAGTACCGTGCACTTTTCGATAAAAACAACCTAACAATAGCTCTACTCCCCACCATAATAGAAAGATCTTGAACAATGCCAGTGAATCAAACAAGAGAACAAGAAGACCTAAAAAAATAAGAAGCAACACCGAATATCCTGATGGAGAGGGCGGTGGCCGAAGCCACCTATATTTGAGACAAATGGTATGACACTACGAAGAATTATCCTTGGGTTCATGACCATAGCTTGTCTTTGAAGCACAAGTGCCATCAACAATGGCTACTATGAAAGATTTGATCAATTTGTGCATAAATAGGGGGAGGAGAGGTTCATTGAGAGAACAATACTCCCCCTATGTCCATGCCTACGTCTAGAGACAAATAAAATGATGAGTGAGGTGTGGTGTGCCTGGTTTCAATCTACATTACTTGAATCAATGATATTTAGCTCATGCCATAACTCGCGAAACCTTGCTTCATCTATAGGTTTGGTGAAAATATCTGCAAGTTGCTCTTGAGTGTTGATGAACAGGACCTCAATATCTCCTTGCTTGATATGATCTCGAATGAAATGATGACGTATACCAATATGCTTCGTCTTGCTATGTTGCACCGGATTAAGAGATATCTTGATGGCACTCTCATTGTCACACAGAAGAGGCACTTTGTCACAAATGACACCGTAATCCTTTAAAGTTTGCCTCATCCATAATATTTGTGCACAACAACTTGCAGCAGCCATATACTCAGCTTTAGTGGAAGAAAGTGACACACAGTTTTGCTTCTTCAAAGACCAACTTACCAAGGACCGACCAAGGAATTGGCATCCTCCAGAGGTTAACTTCCTTCCAATACAGTCTCCAGCCCAGTCTGAGTCAGAGTAACCCACTAAACTGAAGCTTGTTCCTTTGGGGTACCATAAGCGAAACTTTGGGGTATGAGCCAAATATTGAAAAATTTGTTTGACTGCCGCAAAGTGGATTTCCTTTGGTGCGGATTGAAACCGTGCACAAATTCCCACACTCAGCATGATGTCGGGTCTAGATGCACAAAGTTAAAGCAAGGATGCAATCATGGAGCGATATACCTTCTGATCCACGACTTTACCACTGGGATCACTGTCGAGATGGCATTTGGTTGGCATGGGAAATTTGACTAGTTTGACATCCTCGAGATCGAACCTCTTGAGCATGCCCTGAGTGTACTTGGCTTGTTTGATGAAAGTTCCTTCTTTTCCTTGCTTGTTTTCAAAATCGAGAAAGAACTTCAACTCCCCCATCATTGACATCTCAAACTTCTCACTCATTAGTGCAACAAATTCTTCATTGAAAGATTTGTTAGGAAAACCAAAAATAATATCATTAACATATAGTTGGCATATGAATAACTCCCCTTTGACCTTCTTGGTAAAAAGAGTGGGATCAATTTTCCCAATCTTAGACCCACGGTCTTGCAACAACTCAGTAAGGTACTCATATGTCGGGACCCCGATCCTAAGCCATAGGAATCCAGCCTGTAACACATCGCATCCCTTTGTGGTCTCACGCACGGTTAACTCCACGGCTGCAGCCTTACCTTAGCCGGGACCGTTTGCGTCTTTTGACTCACGTATACGATAGTGTCGCTAGCATTCCAATGTCAAAGAACCCGGATCGACATGTCTAGTCATAAACCAAAGTGGCAGTCCCGCACAAGGACAGGCATACATGACCCAACAAAGCAGGTGTCGGTCATCAACGAACGTAGACGAGTCGTAGCAAGCTACAAGGACTCCATTACGTCGCGTGACATTTCCCCAAAGGGGACAGACACAGCAGCTAAGAAGGACACATGCCGGTCAACCAATGTGTCCGGAGCAGTAGCGAACTACCAAGGCTCGTTGGATCACAAAGGGGCATTTCCTTGTAAGGGGTGCTACTAAAGTTCACGACTAGGTATTCGAACCCCGTACATATCATGTAAGACACACGTACGCATGGCATACCGATATGTATAGATACATCGATGGCATCACAACATAACCATAAACATACAAGCTTTATTTAAGAGGCTCGGAAGAGCCACACACATATTATTACACATTAAGGGTCTCACGACCCATAATAGCAGTCATACAATACAAGCCAGCGGAAGAGTTATAAGCTGTCTGGGTACACACAGAGCAACTAGGAGGCACATGGCCTGACTATACTACAGAGCCGACGTAGGGCCAGATCGTAGCTGGGACACCAGCTACTCGTCGTCGTCGATGTCTACGAAGAACCCTCCATTAGGGTCATTAGCAACCTCTGCAACATTATTAAGCAAACATGAGTACGAAGGTACTCAGCAAGACTTTAGGATGGCTAACTACTCATGCAAGGTATCAAGAAGGTATTGTGGGGTTTCATGCGGGAAGCCAGCATTTGACTCGTGGCTAGACAACTTACTTTTGAAATTAGTTTTGACAACTTGATTCCTCGCACACGAGTCCACTAACACCACAACAAAACACCATCGTGGAATCATTCCGTCTCCATACGGAAATCCCGTCCACGACACTCACGCTTATCTTGACAATTTTAGGAGTAGCCATTGAAGTTATCTATGAACAACATATGTCTCCAAGTAGTCCATATCCGCGGACGCGGCTATTCAAATAGATCATAACCCTGTAGGGGTGTACTTCGTCACACACGCTCCCGCCACTTATCGCCATGTGCACGTCATGCACCTCGGCAACCTTCAAGCGGAAGCCCAGCGAGGGAGTCGGCCACGACCGTTAACCATGCTAGTACCTAGTCCAGGTTTATCGCCTATCTGAGAGTAACCCGTACTGAAGTCCGGCCGAGGTTTCCGCCACGGCCTCAAACGATGTGCGCAGGGTTCCCAAGCCCACCATCCGGGTGCCACTTGGTACACCGTGCCACTGCCTACCGCATCACGGTCCACCTCTCAGGTCAGCACCATGCACGGCCTCCAGCATTACTATAAACACCAGAAACTACTTGCAACTCCTGGACCGAGTACTACGCGATTAATAGGCCGAGCGGGGTCATATTTCAGGGCCCAGCATGTGGTAGTATCTAGTCTTGGATTACATACACGGAACTCAGTTCCTAAGGACGGTTCCAATGAAACAACCCGCCATGTACTCCTACACAACCTTTCACCGGTACCTTTACCAAATCAAGTTCAACACACGACCTTTGCTCACCGAACACATTCCACATTTCTGTTCATCTCCCAGATGACAGACCATACACAACTCTAAGCATAGCATGCATAGCAGGATAGGGCACATCATAGCTCAAGCAACTACCAGGTATGCTAGGTTGCAAGGTTCGGCTATTTACTGTGACAAGGTTAAGTCATGCAAAGGAAGTGGGTCCAACTATCGTGGCAAAAGCAGTTGAAGCATTTGATCCTAATGCATTAAATAGGTGCAGGAGCAAGAACATAGGTGTTATCGGGATGATCAAAAGGGGTGCTTGCCTTGTTGCTCAGAGGAGGAACGATATCCATCGGGCGGATATTCGGTGGAATCCGGGGGTGCGGAGCCTACCGAAATGAACGGCAACATTCAGTAACAATCATATGCAATCATGATGCATGAGCATGGCATGAGAATGCAAAGTGATAAGTTATTATAATCAAGATGTTTTGGGTTTAGAGTTGATTTGAATCACATTCGAATAGCAATTCAAACGGGTATTCCCGGATACCGGTTTAATTGATTCGACCTGATGCTCAGATCAACCTATTGTTAACATGCATGAAAAGTCATGTTATGGTACTGATTTACATCTAGGGCAGTGTGTGATCATTGCATTTATAATGAAATTTGGATATTTTTGCAAATTCCATTTATAAAGTGATTAAAAGAATTGAATTATTCCTTATTTCACAATTTAGGGTTCTGTAACTTTTTCAAACATAGCTGAAAATAGCATAATCAGAATCTTTGAATTTTTCTGATACTTTTTCATATATAAATTATTTTCATTGGAGTTACAGATTAATTTCTATGATTTTTGCAATTTTTAGCAATTTCCTGAATTATTTTTATACTGGAAATTCCATTTATTGCATCAGGCTGACGTCAGCAGGTCAGCCGACCTGTGCAGGTCAAACCTGACAGGGGGGCCCCACTGGTCAGCCTCTCTGGGACTAATCCCGCGCTGACCAGCCCCTTATTGGGGTTTGACCAGGCGTGGGGCCCTCTGTCAGCGACTCACAGGAGGGCGATTAGGCCCTAATGGCCGGCCACGTCGATGGCCACCGGAGGGTGGTCGCCGGCGACCAAACCCGCGGCGGAGGGCTCGCCGGAGGCGACCTAGACGGCGCTGCACAGCACCAAATCGCACGCGGTTGGCAGCTACAGCAAGCTCGCGAAGCGGCCAATCTGGCAGGACCAACTGGGGAGGCTAGGGTCGCCGGAAGAGGCGTCGGCGACGAGCCGGAGCGGCGGCCGAAGCTCGGGCGTCGTCGGGGGGGCTTCAATCAGAGGCTTCCACGCTTAGATCTTAGCTGCTACGACATCTACGCGTCGTCCTGGAGCTTCTGGTGCTCACGGGAGGACGAGCTGGACATCGGAGGGCTACCGGCGACGAGCGGCAGCGGCGGTGCTCGTCGGGCTCCGGTGGAACTAGGTCTAGAGGAGGGGATCGACGGGGAAAGCTTAGGGAAAACCACCGCATGCTCACAGGGAGTGCAGAGAAGAGCTCAGACGGCACGGGGAAGGCCTGCGGGCGACGAATCGACGGGAGAGGTCCGGCGGCCGGAGGAAGAAGACGACGGCGTTGCGGGCGTTGTAGGGCTCGAGGGGACTTCGGCTTCTGCAGGGATGACCAGGGCGACGAGGCGGATCTAATGGCGTGCTCGGGGAGGGGTTCCTATGGCCAGGGCAACGGCCAGCTCGAGCTCGAGCTCGGCTCTAATGGCGGCAGTAGGAAGAAGGAGGGGATCCGGGCGGAGGAGGAGAACCGAGGCGGGGAATGGATAGGGGAGGCTCTGGGGAGCTTATCCCCGCCGTCGCTAGCGCGAACCGGCGGCCAGGCAGGCACGCAGGTGCGTGGCCGCGCCGGAGGAGGCGGCGGCCACCTCCTGCTGCCTACTGGCGCGGGGAAGGGGACGAGCGGCGAGATGGGCTGGGCCTGGCGTGGGCGTCAGGTAAGTCTTTTCCTTTTTCTTCTGCTTTTGTTTTTCTGTTTTGCTATTTATTGCTTTGCTAATTATTTCAGCTCCAAAACAAAAAGTAAAAACTATTTTAAACCTCCTGAAATATTTGTTATAATGTCCCCACTCATTTCCAAGACTTTCAACATTTTTGGAAAATTATAGCTTCTGTTTTCAAATTTTTAAATTTGAAACCAGTGGCTTTTGCATTCAATTAAAATGCTTGAAGTGCCAAGGAAATAGTTTTCTCCAATGCTCATTTACTTTCATGATTTATCAAAAAGTTTGAACATTTTTTGAGGCCATTTTGGGTTCATTGATTTTGAACTAGTTTTAAATTTCCTTTAATTGAAATGGTGGCTAGGATTTTGAGTTTTTCCTTTGCCACTTTGTTGTTTTTGTTGAAACTTCTTAGATGCAAATGCAAAGAAGACATGAGCACAATGCTATCTAGCTTAGGTTTTAGGGATGTGACAACTTACCCCCACTCAAAATAATCTCGTCCCGAGATTTAGAAGTCGTCGGGAATAACGCAGGATATTCAAGTCGGAGACGATCCTCTCTTTCCCAAGTTGCCTCCTTTTCAGAATGATTTGACCATTGAACTTTAAGAAACTTGAGATTTCGACGTCGAGTGGTACGCTCAGCTTGATCAAGAATACGCACGGGGTATTCTCGGTAAGAAAGGTTATCTTGGAGATCAAGCGTTTCGTGGTCCACTTCAAGGATAGGATCCGAAAAGCAACGCCTGAGTTGCGAGACGTGGAAAACATCATGAACTTTGGAAAGATGCGGAGGAAGTTCCAACTGGTAGGCAACTTCTCCTCGTTTGGCAAGAATGCGAAAAGGTCCAATGTAACGAGGAGCCAACTTGCCCTTGATACCGAAACGATGGGTACCCTTCAAAGGTGTAACCCGAAGATAAGCCTTCTCGTCAACTTCAAAGGTCACAGCCTTATGATGACGATCATAATGGCTCTTTTGATGAGACTGGGCTGTTTTCAACTTTTCACGAATAATGCGAACCTGCTCTTCTGCATCCTGGATCATGTCCGGGCCAAAGAGTTGCCTCTCTCCGGTTTCTGACCAATTAAGAGGTGTTCGACATCTTCGTCCATAGAGAACTTCAAAAGGGGCTTTGCCCAAGCTTGATTGATAACTATTGTTATAAGCGAATTCGGCGAATGGAAGGCACTTCTCCCAATTCATACCGAACGAAATAACACAAGCTCGGAGCATATCTTCTAGGATTTGATTCACTCTTTCTACTTGACCACTTGACTGGGGATGGAAAGCAGTGCTAAAAGATAAGTGAGTCCCCATGGCATTCTGAAAACTTTCCCAGAAGCGAGAAGTAAAGATACTTCCACGGTCCGAGTTAATTTCCAGGGGAACACCATGAAGAGACACTATTCGAGAGATATATAACTCTGCTAGCTGGCTAGCTGTTATACTCTCACGAACAGGAAGAAAATGAGCCAGTTTGGAAAGACGGTCAATGACCACAAAGATAACATTGTTTCCTTTCTTGGTCTTGGGAAATCCGGTAATGAAATCCATGCTAACTTTATCCCATTTCCATTCAGGAATAGCTAAAGGTTGAAGGGTGCCAGCAGGCCTTTGATGTTCTGCCTTAACTCGACGACAAACGTCGCAGTTAGCAACGAACTCAGCAATTTCTCTCTTCATCCTAGTCCACCAGAACCTCTGGCGTAGGTCCTGATACATCTTAGTACTACCGGGATGAATGGTGAGAGGAGAATCATGAGCCTCCTTAAGGATTAACTGCCTTAGATGTGGGTTCTTAGGAACCAATAAACGATTCTGGAAGAACACCACACCTTGATCATTCATGGAAAATTCTTTAGCGTTTCCGCTAAAAATATTCTCCTTGATCCGTGATATACCCTTGTCACACTTTTGGCCAGCTATAATTTGATCCTAAAGAGTAGGCTTCGCCACCAGGGTAGAAAGGAATCCTTGAGGAACGATATGAAGATTCAACTTCCGAAAGTCCTCATGGAGAAGTGGTTGACCTTGTTGTAGCATCAAATTGTTACAATAAGATTTACGACTTAGTGCATCGGCCATAACATTGGCCTTCCCCGGGGTGTAAGTTATCCCTAAGTCGTAATCCGAGATCAACTCAACCCACCGTCTTTGCCTGAGATTCAAATCCGGCTGGGTGAAGATATATTTCAGACTTTGGTGATCAGTGAATATTTCGCAACGATTACCCAAAAGGTAATGTCGCCAGGTTTTTAGTGCATGGACCACAGCTGCAAGCTCAAGGTCATGTGTGGGATAATTATCCTCATGTGGACGCAACTGGCGAGATGCGTATGCGATCACATGACGATCTTGCATGAGAATGCAACCTAATCCTTGTCGCGAGGCGTCGCAATAGATAACAAAGTCCTTAGAAAAATCTGGTGGTAGCAACACAGGTGCGGAAGTCAGGCGTCTTTTCAGTTCCTGAAAACTATGTTCACACTGTGGTGCCCACTCGAACTTTTTATCCTTCTTGAGGAGTTCAGTCAGAGGCTTTGCAACCTTGGAGAAATTCTCGACGAAGCGGCGACAATAGCTCGCTAGTCCAAGAAAACTCCTAACTTGCTTAACCGATTCAGGTTGAGTCCAATCAAGGACAGCTTGAACTCTCTCAGGATTGACAGCAATACCCTTACCAGAGATTACGTGGCCTAGATAGGTCACTTCTGGTAACCAGAATTCACATTTTGAAAATTTGGCATAAAGGCGATGCTCTCGAAGTTTCATCAATACCAGCCTTAGATGCTCGGCATGTTCTTGTTCATTCTTGGAGTAGATGAGAATATCATCGAGGTATACTACGACGAATTTATCCAAATACTCCATAAAGATTGAATTTATCAGTCGAGAGAAGGTGGCTGGGGCATTGGTTAAACCGAAGGACATAACGGTGTACTCATATTGGCCATAACGAGTAACGAAGGCCGTTTTTGGAATGTCCCCGTTCTTAATCTTGATTTGATGGTATCCCAACCTCAAATCCATTTTGGAGAAGACTAAGGATCCAGCGAGCTGATCGTACAGATCGTTGATCCTGGGGAGCGGATACTTGTTCTTTATGGTGACCAGGTTAACTGGTCGGTAATCTACAACCATCCGATCCGTTCCGTCTTTCTTCTTGACGAAGAGGACGGGACAAGCCCAAGGAGAAGAGCTAGGACGAATGAAACCTTTGCTCAAGGCCTCATCTAATTGCTTCTTAAGTTCGGCTAGCTCCAGGGGTGCCATCTTATAAGGTCTTCTGGCTATTGGGACAGTTCCCGGAACAAGATCTATCACAAACTCTACATCTCTGTCAGGTGGAATTCCTGGCAGTTCCTCTGGAAAAACATCCGGGAAGTCATGGACTACCGGAATGTCTTCAAGTTCCGGAAGAGGGTTGGCATTTAGGGAATAGAGTTGGCATTTGGCAACTCGAGTAGAGACATTTACTATCTCACCCGAGGGATGGGTAAGCTGGACATTTCTAGAGTGGGTATCAATCTTGGCATAGTGAGCTGACATCCAGTCCATGCCCAAGATGATATTAATATCCGAAGATTTCAATGCTATCAATGAGGCTAGAAAAACTAGCCTGTCTACTAGAATTTCATTGTCATAGGTTATCCTAGAGGTTTGCCATTTGCTACCAGGGGTTTAGACAACCAATGGGATTGGCATATCACAAAATGACATGTTATGCAACTGTGCATAACTTTCTGAAATGAAGGAATGAGAGGACCCAGTGTCAAAGAGAACGGACGCTGGGTGATGATTAACAAGAAGCGTACCCAGCATGACGTCGGGATCCTCTGCAGCTTCTTCTGCTGACACATAGTTCACACGGCCACGTGCAGGAGTTGGCTTCACATAAAATGCTTTGCCCGACTTGGCATGCCCGACGGACTTTCCGGGTTGCTTGGCACCCACATTCTGAGGACACTCATGGGAATAATGCCCTGGTTCTCCACACTTGTAGCATAGCACCTGGTTGGCACGTGGTGCAGCATTGTCAGCTGGACCACCATAAGCTTTTGCTGGAGGGTTGGCCTGATTCGTCTGAGGCGCCACGTAGGATGGCCTCGGAGTGTATCTTGGCAGCAGAGAACTGTTTGGAACCCACAGCCTGCGTTTTGGAAACGCGGAACCAGATGACGAGCCAAAGTCACGGGAGTGCTTCCTTGTGGCTTCGAAGTCAGTATGACTAGTCTCCGCACTGATCACTTTGTTGACCAGGGCTTGAAAGCTTGCACACTCATTGAGGCGCAGATCTCGACGGAGCTCAGGGCTCAGACCCTTACGGAATCTTGCTTGCTTCTTGGCGTCAGTAGACACCTCCTCTGTTGCATAGCGGGCGAGGTTACCGAACTCGCGGCTATAGGCATCCACAGACAACTTGCCCTGAGTGAAGGCACAAAACTCCTCTCTCTTTCTGTCCATCAGGCCCTCTGGAATATGGTGCAGGCGAAAAGCTGCACTGAAGTCTGCCCATGTGGCCACTGGTTCAGCGGGACGCATAGCTTCAAAATTCTCCCACCACAGATTGGCGGGTCCCTCCAAGAAATACGTCGCGAAGGTCACCTTGTCGGCTTCAGATACATTTGCCAAGCGAATCTTGCGTGAGATGCTGCATAGCCAGTCATCAGCGTCGAGGGGATCGACGGAATGATGAAACTTTGGAGGATTCAGCTTCACAAAGTCATTGAGGGATACTGCAGCATTCCTAGGCTGTCGAGCCGTATTCTGCTCAATACGCTCTAGCAGTCGGTTGGTCTCCCTTTTGTTTCTTTCTGTCTCAAGCATTACTTCTACCAGAGAAGGTGGGTGAGGCAGGTCTTCCTGCGACGCTTGACTACCCTCGCCTTGCTCATGAGCTGGGGCATGGTTCAACCTGGTGAACACCATCCTGACAAACAAACTCATAGCTTAGACCAATATCATATCATTACTAGCTATGGATTAAGAATGTACTGAACACACGGAATGCGGAAATGAATATCCGAACAACATGGTAACAAGCAACTGCTATATATACACCATGGTTCATACACACCCTTACATAGTTCAGTACAAACTTACTCGAAGAGCAAACTACTGAAATGGTGGAACTACTCATCAGAGGCTTACAAGCTTCCTATACATTATTTATCTAGGCCTCCGGAATTCGTTTCACATTACTACCATACTCCACAAGTCACACAAGACTGTGAACGTACGACTACTACCAAACTATCCTTCCGCTCACAGCTCAGGCATCCGCATAGAACATCTCATAGAGATTACCTCCATGACCTGGAAGCTCAACTTGCGGATCAGGAAACACTCTAGCCTGAGATCCCTGGGATCCATAAGGACACGGATGTGGCCTTGGTCCCCTGACTGGTGGTAAGAGGGGTCCCCGAAGAGGTGTGACTCCTCCTATAGCTGGCCAGTCAACGTGGGCCGGAAGATGTGTCCTAACAGGGTTCAGCATCTCCATCTCTCCATACCCTGTCTGGACTACCGGTGCCAGCTGCGTCAAAGCTGTCCACAGGCGGGCACGGGTAGCGTAAAGCTCCATGCGGAGAGCACGAGCATCCCTGTCTCTGTTCTCTAGCATCTCAACAGTGGACTGCAGAAGTGGGTCCTCCATAGAAGAATCAAAATAGACTCCACTGAGGTATCCCTGTTCACCAGACTGAGAGGCCGGAACATAGCAGAACTCTGAATTCTGCAGCAGTGCATGTCTCGCTCTCATAATAGTCAGCATTGAATAGGCAGCATCTTGTACTGCCATGTCAACAGTGACTCCCAACCCATAGGACCAATGGATTGGCTTCTCCGCTCCAGGGTAGTCTGGAAATACCCTAACAGTGCAGATGTACTGGCTTTGGTTGAAGTCTCGGTACTGTTCCTCCACTGTGTACTCGGGGTACCAGCGGTAACCGCACACCGACATCATCCTGACCAGCATGGCCGTATGACCCGGTACATCAATGCACCTGGTCAGACGTACCACCTGACGAGAAGGACGGCCAGGCATCTGTAAATAGAGAGTAATGCAGAAGCATTAGAGCTCTGAATGCAAAATTGGGCAGCATAACGGCTGTAAATGCTCAAAAACAAATTTTGAGACAACCCAAAATGAAATAGCGTCACCACTCAACTATCAAGTTCAACTCTCTGATCATCAAACTTACTTCCTGCTTCCTAGGAATAAAAGAAACCCAATATCTCTCGACCCGTAGTTCTATAATCTACCGATCAAAATCCGAGCCTAGGAGAAGATGAGTAACCTAGTCCTTAATTCCCGCGGAAAAGACGAGGATGACCAGAATAGAATATCTTGAGAAGAGAACAAGAGTGTTACGTTCCCTTCCACAAACAATTCCCTTATATATAACTAAAGCAATTCTAGACTCAACTTCGACCAGTTTGGCTTAGTAATCCTACAGTCAGTCAGGCTCTGATACCAACGCTGTCGGGACCCCGATCCTAAGCCATAGGAATCCAGCCTGTAACACATCGCATCCCTTTGTGGTCTCACGCACGGTTAACTCCACGGCTGCAGCCTTACCTTAGCCGGGACCGTTTGCGTCTTTTGACTCACGTATGCGATAGTGTCGCTAGCATTCCAATGTCAAAGAACCCGGATCGACATGTCTAGTCATAAACCAAAGTGGCAGTCCCGCACAAGGACAGGCATACATGACCCAACAAAGCAGGTGTCGGTCATCAACGAACGTAGACGAGTCGTAGCAAGCTACAAGGACTCCATTACGTCGCGTGACATTTCCCCAAAGGGGACAGACACAGCAGCTAAGAAGGACACATGCCGGTCAACCAATGTGTCCGGAGCAGTAGCGAACTACCAAGGCTCGTTGGATCACAAAGGGGCATTTCCTTGTAAGGGGTGCTACTAAAGTTCACGACTAGGTATTCGAACCCCGTACATATCATGTAAGACACACGTACGCATGGCATACCGATATGTATAGATACATCGATGGCATCACAACATAACCATAAACATACAAGCTTTATTTAAGAGGCTCGGAAGAGCCACACACATATTATTACACATTAAGGGTCTCACGACCCATAATAGCAGTCATACAATACAAGCCAGCGGAAGAGTTATAAGCTGTCTGGGTACACACAGAGCAACTAGGAGGCACATGGCCTGACTATACTACAGAGCCGACGTAGGGCCAGATCGTAGCTGGGACACCAGCTACTCGTCGTCGTCGATGTCTACGAAGAACCCTCCATTAGGGTCATTAGCAACCTCTGCAACATTATTAAGCAAACATGAGTACGAAGGTACTCAGCAAGACTTTAGGATGGCTAACTACTCATGCAAGGTATCAAGAAGGTATTGTGGGGTTTCATGCGGGAAGCCAGCATTTGACTCGTGGCTAGACAACTTACTTTTGAAATTAGTTTTGACAACTTGATACCTCGCACACGAGTCCACTAACACCACAACAAAACACCATCGTGGAATCATTCCGTCTCCATACGGAAATGCCGTCCACGTCACTCACGCTTATCTTGACAATTTTTGGAGTAGCCATTGAAGTTATCTATGAACAACATATGTCTCCAAGTAGTCCATATCCGCGGACGCGGCTATTCAAATAGATCATAACCCTGCAGGGGTGTACTTCGTCACACACGCTCCCGCCACTTATCGCCATGTGCACGTCATGCACCTCGGCAACCTTCAAGCGGAAGCCCAGCGAGGGAGTCGGCCACGACCGTTAACCACGCTAGTACCTAGTCCAGGTTTATCGCCTATCTGAGAGTAACCCGTACGGAAGTCCGGCCGAGGTTTCCGCCACGGCCTCAAACGATATGCGCAGGGTTCCCAAGCCCACCATCCGGGTGCCACTTGGTACACCGTGCCACTGCCTACCGCATCACGGTCCACCTCTCAGGTCAACACCATGCACGGCCTCCAGCATTACTATAAACACCAGAAACTACTTGCAACTCCTGGACCGAGTACTACGCGATTAATAGGCCGAGCGGGGTCATATTTCAGGGCCCAGCATGTGGTAGTATCTAGTCTTGGATTACATACTCGGAATTCAGTTCCTAAGGACGGTTCCAATGAAACAACCCGCCATGTACTCCTACACAACCTTTCACCGGTACCTTTACCAAATCAAGTTCAACACACGACCTTTGCTCACCGAACACATTCCACATTTCTGTTCATCTCCCAGATGACAGACCATACACAACTCTAAGCATAGCATGCATAGCAGGATAGGTCACATCATAGCTCAAGCAACTACCAGGTATGCTAGGTTGCAAGGTTCGGCTATTTACTGTGACAAGGTTAAGTCATGCAAAGGAAGTGGGTCCAACTATCGTGGCAAAAGTAGTTGAAGCATTTGATCCTAATGCATTAAATAGGTGCAGGAGCAAGAACATAGGTGTTATCGGGATGATCAAAAGGGGTGCTTGCCTTGTTGCTCAGAGGAGGAACGATATCCGTCGGGCGGATATTCGGTGGAATCCGGGGGTGCGGAGCCTACCGAAATGAACGGCAACATTCAGTAACAATCATATGCAATCATGATGCATGAGCATGGCATGAGAATGCAAAGTGATAAGTTATTATAATCAAGATGTTTTGGGTTTAGAGTTGATTTGAATCACATTCGAATAGCAATTCAAACGGGTATTCCCGGATACCGGTTTAATTGATTCGACCTGATGCTCAGATCAACCTATTGTTAACATGCATGAAAAGTCATGTTATGGTACTGATTTACATCTAGGGCAGTGTGTGATCATTGCATTTATAATGAAATTTGGATATTTTTGCAAATTCCATTTATAAAGTGATTAAAAGAATTGAATTATTCCTTATTTCACAATTTAGGGTTCTGTAACTTTTTCAAACATAGCTAAAAATAGCATAATCAGAATCTTTGAATTTTTCTGATACTTTTTCATATATAAATTATTTTCATTGGAGTTACAGATTAATTTCTATGATTTTTGCAATTTTTAGCAATTTCCTGAATTATTTTTATACTGGAAATTCCATTTATTGCATCAGGCTGACGTCAGCAGGTCAGCCGACCTGTGCAGGTCAAACCTGACAGGGGGGCCCCACTGGTCAGCCTCTCTGGGACTAATCCCGCGCTGACCAGCCCCTAATTGGGGTTTGACCAGGCGTGGGGCCCTCTGTCAGCGACTCACAGGAGGGCGATTAGGCCCTAATGGCCGGCCACGTCGACGGCCACCGAAGGGTGGTCGCCGGCGACCAAACCCGCGGCGGAGGGCTCGCCGGAGGCGACCTAGACGGCGCTGCACAGCACCAAATCGCACGCGGTTGGCAGCTACAGCAAGCTCGCGAAGCGGCCGATCTGGCAGGACCAACTGGGGAGGCTAGGGTCGCCGGAAGAGGCGTCGGCGACGAGCCGGAGCGGCGGCCGAAGCTCGGGCGTCGTCGGGGGGGCTTCAATCAGAGGCTTCCACGCTTAGATCTTAGCTGCTACGGCATCTATGCGTCGTCCTGGAGCTTCTGGTGCTCACGGGAGGACGAGCTGGACATCGGAGGGCTACCGGCGACGAGCGGCAGCGGCGGTGCTCGTCGGGCTCCGGTGGAACTAGGACTAGAGGAGGGGATCGACGGGGAAAGCTTAGGGAAAACCACCGCATGCTCACAGGGAGTGCAGAGAAGAGCTCAGACGGCTCGGGGAAGGCCTGCGGGCGACGAATCGACGGGAGAGGTCCGGCGGCCGGAGGAAGAAGACGACGGCGTTGCGGGCGTTGCAGGGCTCGAGGGGACTTCGGCTTCTGCAGGGATGACCAGGGCGACAAGGCGGATCTAATGGCGTGCTCGGGGAGGGGTTCCTATGGCCAGGGCAACGGCCAGCTCGAGCTCGAGCTCGGCTCTAATGGCGGCAGTAGGAAGAAGGAGGGGATCCGGGCGGAGGAGGAGAACCGAGGCGGGGAATGGATAGGGGAGGCTCTGGGGAGCTTATCCCCGCCGTCGCTAGCGCGAACCGGCGGCCAGGCAGGCACGCAGGTGCGTGCCGCGCCGGAGGAGGCGGCGGCCACCTCCTGCTGCCTACTGGCGCGGGGAAGGGGACGAGCGGCGAGATGGGCTGGGCCTGGCGTGGGCGTCAGGTAAGTCTTTTCCTTTTTCTTCTGCTTTTGTTTTTCTGTTTTGCTATTTATTTCTTTGCTAATTATTTCAGCTCCAAAACAAAAAGTAAAAACTATTTTAAACCTCCTGAAATATTTGTTATAATGTCCCCACTCATTTCCAAGACTTTCAACATTTTTGGAAAATTATAGCTTCTGTTTTCAAATTTTTAAATTTGAAACCAGTGGCTTTTGCATTCAATTAAAATGCTTGAAGTGCCAAGGAAATAGTTTTCTCCAATGCTCATGTACTTTCATGATTTATCAGAAAGGTTGAACATTTCTTGAGGCCATTTTGGGTTCATTGATTTTGAACTAGTTTTAAATTTCCTTTAATTGAAATGGTGGCTAGGGTTTTGAGTTTTTCCTTTGGCACTTTGTTGTTTTTGTTGAAACTTCTTAGATGCAAATGCAAAGAAGACATGAGCACAATGCTATCTAGCTTAGGTTTTAGGGATGTGACATCATACCATGCACATGGGGCTTGTTTAAGACCGTAGAGTGCCTTTCCGAGTTTGTATACATGAGTGGGGAATTTGGGATCCTCGAATCCTGGGGGTTCTTTAACATATACCACCTCATTTAAAGGACCATTGAAAAAAGCACTCTTCACATCCATTTGTTGTAATTTAAAATCATGATGAGAAGCAGAAGCTAGTAATACGCGAACAGATTCAAGACGAGCGACAGGAGCAATGGTTTCACCATAGTCGATACCCTCGACTTGGGAGTAGCCTTGTGCCACCAGTCTTGCTTTGTTTCGAATGACCACACCATTTGCATCCTGCTTGTTCTTGAATATACATTTGGTTCCAATGACATTGTGTTCCCCCATTGGCCTTGGCACTAATTCCCAAACTTGATTGCGCTCGAAGTTGTTAAGTTCATCATGCATAGCTTCAAGCCAATCCTCATCATCAAGCGCATCATCTACCTTTAGGGGTTTGATACGTCCATTTTGCATCATGTTTTCATGTTGATATTTATCGCTTCTTTTGCTGTTATTTCACTTCACGGTACTATTCTACTGCCTTTTCTCTCTTATTTTGCAAGGTTTACATGAAGAGGGAGAATACCGGCAACTAGAATATTGGCCTGAAAGTGGAGCAAAGTTGAGATACCTATTATGCGCAACTCCAAACGCCGTGAAAATCAACGTAGATTTTTTCCCCAATTTATAAAAAACACTGGGCCGAAGAAGTGCTGGAGGGGCACTAGGGGGTGCCCAAAAGCCTGCACGGCGCGGCCACCCCCCAGGCCACGCCATGGGGGCTTGTGGGCAGCCCACTGGACCACTGCCCCCCTCTTTTGCTATATGGAGGATTTCGTCGAGGAAAAAATCAGAAGGGAGCTTTTTCGTGGTTTCGCCGCCGCCACAAGGCGGAACTTGAGCATAACCAATCTAGAGCTCCGGCAGGACGATCCTGCCGGGGAAACTTCCCTCCAGGAGGGGGAAATCGTCGCCATCGTCATCACCAACACTCCTCTCATTGGAGGGGACTCGTCACCATCAACATCTTCATCATCACCATCTCATATCCATAACCTAGTTCATCTCTTGTAACCAATCTCTGTCTCGCGACTCCGATTGGTACTGTAATGTTGTTAGTAGTGTTGATTACTCTTTGTAGTTGATGCTAGTTGGATTACTTGGTGGAAGAGATAATGTTCAGATCCTTGATGCTACTCATTACACCTCTGATCATGATTATGATTTTGCTTTGTGAGTAGTTACTTTTGTTCTGAGGACATGGGATAAGTCATGCTAATAATAGTCATGTGGTATTCGTTCGGTATTTTGATATGTTGTATGTTGTTTTTCCTCTAGTGGTGTTATGTGAACGTCGAATACATAACACTTCACCATTATTTGGGCCTAGAGGAAGGCATTGGGAAGTATTAAGTAGATGATGGGTTGCTAGAGTGACAGAAGCTTAAACCCTAGTTTATGCGTTGCTTCGTAAGGGGTTGATTTGGATCCACTAGTTTAATGCTATGGTTAGACTTTGTCTTAATTCTTCTTTCGTAGTTGTGGATGCTTGCGAGAGGGGTTAATCATAAGTGGGATGCTTGTCCAAGTAAGGGCAGTACCCAAGAGCCGGTCCACCCACATATCAAACTATCAAAGTAACGAACGCGAATCATATGAACATGATGAAACTAGCATGACAGAAATTCCCGTCTGTCCTTGGGAGCGTTTTTCCTCCTATAGGAGTTTGTCCAGGCTTGTCCCTTGATACAAAAGGGATTGGGCCACTTTTCTGCACCGTTGCTACTTTTGTTACTTGTTGCTCGCTACGAATCATCTCACCACACAATCACTTGTTACCGACAATTTCAGTGCTTGCAGGTTTTTCTTTGCTGAAAACCACTTGTCAGATTCTTCTGCTCCTCGTTGGGTTCGACACTCTTACTTATCGAAAGGATTACGATTGATCCCCTATACTTGTGGGTCATCAAGACTCTTTTCTGGCGCAGTTGGTGGGGAGTGAAGCGCCTTTGGTAAGTAGAACTTGGTAAGGAAACATTCATATAGTGTGCTGAAATTTGTTGTCACTTGTCACTATGGATACTAATCCTTTGAGGGGCTTGTTCGGTGTATCTTCACCTTGAACAGAAGCACAAAGAGTTTATCCTCAACCTGCTGCACCTACTGAAAATATTTGCTTTGAATTTGCTTCGGGTATGCTTGAGAAACAGCTGGCTAATCCTTGTACAGGGGATGGAACATCACATCCAGACTTGCATCTAATCTATGTAGATGAGGTTTGTGGTTTTTTTAAGCTTGCAGGTGTGCCCGAGGGTGAGGTCAAGAAGAAGGTCCTTCCTTTATATTTGAAGGATAAGGCGTTGACATGGTATAGGCTATGTGATGATACTCGATCATGGGACTACAATCGGTTGAAATTGGAATTTCATCAAAAGTTTTATCCTATGCATTTAGTACATCGTGATCAGAATTATATTTATAATTTTTGGCCTCGTGACAAGAAAGCATCGCTCAAGCTTGGGGGAGTCTTAAATCAATGCTATATTCATGCCCCAATCATGAGCTCTCGAGAGAAATTACCATTGAGAACTTCTATGCTCGGCTTTCTCATGATGATCGCACCATGCTTGACACTTCTTGTACCGGTTCTTTTATGATGAGAGATATTGACTTCAAATGGAATTTATTGGGAGAATTAAATGCAACTCTAAAGAAGGTAAGGAGTCAGGTATGAATTTCACGTTTGATTGCGTTAAATCCTTTGTTGAGACAAATACTTTTTGTGACTTTAGCGCTAAGTATGGACTTGACTCTGAGATAGTAGCTTCATTGTGTGAATCCTTTGCTGCCCATATTGATCTCCCCAAAGAGAAGTTAATGTAGTTAAACCCAATCCAGTTGAAGAGAAAGTCATTGCCTATAATGATCATGTGGTTCCCAGTGCTTACATTGCGAAACCACGTTTCCCTGTTAGGATAAAGGATCATTCTAAAGCTTCAACTGTGATACGTAGAGGCTATATTAGAACACCTACACCCCCTGAGCAAATTAGAGTTGAACCTAGCATTGCTATTATCAAAGATCTGCTGTCTGAAGAAGTTGAGGGACATAATATTCACTTTTGTGAAGATGCTGCTAGAATTGCTAAACCTCACGTTAGAGACAAACATAGGCCTGTTGTTGGCATGCCTGTGGTTTCTGTTAAGATAGGAGATCATTGTTACCATGGTTTATGTGACGTGGGTGGTAGTGTTAGTGCAATACCTCAATCCTTATATGATGAAATCAAAGATGAGATTGCACCTGTTGAGATAGAGCCCATTGATGTCACTATTCAGCTTGCCAATAGAGATACTATCTGTCGAGTAGGAATTGTTAGGGTTGTTGAAGTCTTCTTTGGTAAAACAACGTATCCTCTGATTTCCTCGTTCTTGCTACCGCACAAGATAGCTTTTGTCCCATCATATTTGGTAGACCTTTTCTTAATACCGTCAATGCTCATATTGATTGTGAGAAGCAAACTGTCACTGTTTGCTTTGAAGGTGTGTCACATGAGTTCAGTTTCTCTAAGTTTGGTAGACAACCTCATGAAAAGGAGTTTCCTAGTAGGGATGAAACTATTGCCTTAGCCTGTATTGCCGTGCCTCCTACTAATCCCTTAGAGCAATACTTGCTTGAGCATGAAAATGATATGCACATGGATGAAAGGGATGAAATAGATAGAGTTGTCTTAGAACAATATCCTATCCTTAAGAATAATCTGCCTGTTGAATTGCTTGGGGATCCACCCCCACCAAAGGGTGATCCTGTGTTCGAGCTTAAACAGTTGCTTGATACTCTTAAGTATGCCTATCTTGATGAAAAGGAGATATATCCTGTTATTATTAGTGCTAGCCTCTCAGAGCATGAAGAAAAGAAGTTACTAAAAACTCTGAGAAAGTACCGCGCTGCTATTGGATATACTCTTGATGATCTTAAGGGCGTTAGTCCCACTCTATGCCAGCACAAGATCAAAACTGATCCTGAATTCAAACCAGTTGCTGATCATCAAAGGAGATTGAATCCTAAGATGAAATAAGTAGTGAGAAACGAAATACTAAAGCTCCTAGAAGTGGGTATTATCTATCCTGTTGCTCACAGTGATTGGGTGAGTCCGGTGCATTGCGTTCCTAAGAAGGGAGCCATTACCGTTGTCCCTAATGATAAGGATGAGTTGATCCCACAGAGGATTATTACTGGCTATAGGATGGTGATTGATTTTAGGAAGTTTAATAAGGCCACTAGGAAAGATCATTACCCTCTGCCTTTTATCGGCCAAATGCTAGAAAGGCTGTCTAAACACACACTTCTGCTTTCTAGATGGTTATTCTAGTTTCTCCCAAATACCAGTTGCACAATCTGATCAGGAGAAAACCACTTTCACCTATCCTTTCGGTAACTTTGCTTATAGACGTATGCCTTTTGGCTTATGCAATGCACCTGCCACTTTTCAAAGATGTATGATGGCTATATTCTCTCACTTTTGTGAAAAGATTGTCGAGGTTTTCATGGATGACTTCTTCGTTTACGGGTCTTCCTTTGATGATTGCCTCAGCAACCTTGATCGAGTCTTACAGAGATGTAAAGACACCAATCTTGTCTTGAATTGGGAGAACTGCCACTTTATGGTTAATGAAGGCATCATCTTAGGACATAAAATTTCTGAAAGAGGTATTGAAGTCGATAAGGCTAAGGTTGATGCAATCGAGAAAATGCCATACCCCACAGATATCAAAGGTATAAGAAGTTGCCTTGGTCATGCTGGTTTCTATAGAAGGTTCATTAAAGACTTCTCTAATATTTATAGGCCTCTTACCAATCTCTTGCAAAAGGATATTCCTTTTGTTTTTGACGATGATTGTGAGGAAGCCTTCGAAATACTTAAGATGGCTTTGATAACTGCACCTATTGTTCAACCACCTGATTGGAACCTACCTTTTGAGATCATGTGTGATGCTAGCGATTATGCTGTTGGTGTTGTTCTAGGGCAAAGAGTTGATAAGAAGTTGAATGTTATTCACTACGCTAGTAAAACTCTAGACAGTGCCCAGAGAAACGATGCCACTACGGAGAAGGAATTTTTAGCTGTCGTGTTTGCATGTGAAAAGTTCAGGTCTTACATAGTTGATTCCAAAGTCACTATTCACACTGATCATGCTGCTATTAAGTACCTCATGGAGAAGAAGGACGCTAAACCTAGACTTATCAGATGAGCTCTCTTGCTACAAGAATTTGATCTGCACGTTGTTGATAGAAAGGGTGCTGATAACCAAGTAGCGGATAACTTGTCTAGGTTGGAGAACGTTCTTGATGACCCACAACCTATTGATGATAGCTTCCCGGTTGAGTAATTGAATGTCATCAATGCTTCACGTAGTGCACCGTGGTATGCTAATTATGCAAACTATATCGTTGCCAAATACATAGCACCTAGTTTCACATACCAGCAAAAGAAGAAATTCTTCTTTGACTTGAGACATTACTTTTGGGATGATCCTCACCTTTATAAGGAAGGAGTAGATGGTGTTATTAGACGTTGTGTACCTGAACATGAACATGGACAGATCCTACAGAAGTGTCACTCCAAGGCCTACACAGGACACCATGCAGGAGATAGAACTGCACACAAGGTATTGCAATCAGGTTTCTATTGGCCCACTGTTTTCAAGGATGCCCGTAAGTTTGTCTTGTCTTGTGACGAATGTCAAAGAATAGGTAATATTAGCAAACATCAGGAAATGCCTATGGACTATTCACTTGTCATTGAACCATTTGATGTTTGGGGCTTTGATTATATGGGACCTTTTTCAAAATCCAACAGGTATACTCACATCTTAGTTGTTGTTGATTACGTCACTAAGTGGGTAGAAGCTATCCCCACTAGTAGTGCTGATCACAACACTTCTATCAAGATGCTCAAAGAAGTCATCTTCTCTAGATTTGGAGTCCCTAGATATCTAGTGACCGATGGTGGTTCACACTTCATTCATGGTGCTTTTCGTAAAATGCTTGCTCAGTACGATGTCAACCATAGAATTGCGTCTCCCTACCACCCTTAGTCGATTGGTCAAGTAGAGCTAAGTAATAGAGAGATTAAACTGATTCTGCAAAAGACTATCAACAGGTCTAGAAAGAATTGGTCTAAGAAGCTCGATGATGCACCGTGGGCTTATAGAACTGCTTATAAGAATCCCATGGGCATGTCTCCGTACAAAATGGTGTATGGGAAAGCATGTCACTTACCTCTTGAGCTAGATCATAAAGCTTATTGGGCAATCAAAGAGCTCAACTTTGATTTCAAACTTGCCGGTGAGAAGAGGTTATTTGACATTAGCTCGCTTGATGAGTGGAGAACTCAAGCATATGAGAGTGCCAAGTTCTTCAAAGAGAAGGTCAAGAGGTGGCATGATAAGAGGATACAAAAGCGTGAGTTCAATGTAGGTGATTATGTCTTGCTATATAACTCTCGTTTAAGATTCTTTGCACGCAAGCTCCTCTCTAAATGGGAAGGTCCCTATGTTGTTGAGGAACTATATCGTTCCGGTGCTATCAAGATCAACAGCACGGAAGGTAATTGTCCGAGAGTTGTAAATGGGCAGAGAATCAAGCATTATATCTCAGGTACTCCCACAAATGTTGAAAGCAATATCATCAATACTATAGCTCCAGCAGAATACCTAAGGGACATTTATCAGCATGTTTCAGACTCCGAAAACAAAGAGGTGTGTGATTTGGTAAGAAAACAGAGTCCAAAACTTTTCCAATAGGAAATTTTCTCCATTTTGGAATATTTGAAAAAATACAAAAATTGGAAGTAATCCGGAAAGTGCGCGAGGAGGCGACAAGCCTGCACGGCGCGGGCCCACCCCCTGACCACGCCGTGAGGGCTTGTGGCCACCTCGTGCGCCTCCCGGACTCCGTTTTCGTGCAGGGGACTCCTTCTGGTGTGGAAAAAAATCATTATATATACTTCCGTTTGGTCTGACCCCTGCATCACGCAGATTTCCTCTGTTTTTCGTTTCGAGCCTGTTTTCTGCCGCAAATCTAGGTCAAGATGTCTTCTCAGGATTCACAGGGGGAGAGCTATGTGGCAGATTACCTTGCTAACCCCAAGGTCTATGGGGACTTGGAACCATATGGCTGGACCACTGATGAGGAAGAAGACTATGATCCCAAGGGGAAGGAACAAACGAGTTCCGACGAAGCGGATGCTCCTCTACCTCAACCTGGACGCACTCATGTGGAGTTCAAGAAGTCGAGCCTCCCTGACTCAAGGAAGAAGTCTAAGAACTTGTTTATCCCTTCTCGTTTCTTCCACGAGAGTAAGCAGGAATTATGCCAAAGGGTGTTGAAGCTTGAGGAGGAAAATGATGATCTGAGAGAGCAAAATTTATGCTCGAGTGGAAATTAGACAAGCTCAAGACCGTGATGACCCACAAGTATAGGGGATCAATCGTAGTCCTTTCGATAAGTAAGAGTGTCGAACCCAACGAGGAGCAGAAGGCTCTGATAAACGGTTTTCAGCAAGCTAATAACTGCAAGCACTAAAAGTAGCGGTAACAAGTGATGGTGTAGTGAGGTGAAACGTAGCAAGCGAAAAGTAACAAGTAACAAGTAGTAGCGATGGTGCAACAAGTGGCCCAATCCCATTTGTAGCAAGGGACAACCTGAACAAAGTCTTATAGGAGGAAAAACGCTCCCGAGAACACACGGGAATTTCTGTCATGCTAGTTTCATCATGTTCATATGATTCGCGCTCGTTACTTTGGTAGTTTGATATGTGGGTGGACCGGCGCTTGGGTACCGCACTTACTTGGACAAGCATCCCACTTATGATTAACATCTCTCGCAAGCGTCCGCAACTACAAAAGAAGAATTAAGACAACGTCTAACCATAGCATTAAACTAGTGGATCCAAATCAGCCCCTTACGAAGCAACGCATAGACTGGGGTTTAAGCTTCTGTCACTCCAGCAAGCCATCATCTACTTACTACTCCCCAATGCCTTCCTCTAGGCCCAAGTATGGTGAAGTGTTATGTAGTCGACGTTCACATAACAGCACTAGAGGAAAAGACAACATACAACATATCAAAGTACCAAACGAATATCAAATTCACATGACTATTATCAACATGACTTATCCCATGTCCTCAGGAACAAAAGTACTACTCACAAAGCATAATCATTATCATGATCAAAGGTGAAATTAATAGCATCAAGGATCTGAACATAAACTCTTCCACCAAGTAATCCAACTAGCATCAACTACGAAGAGTAATCAACACTACTAGTAACCTTACAAGTACCAATCGGAGTCGTGAGATGGAGATTGGTTACAAGAGATGAACTAGGGATTGGAGAGGAGATGGTACTGATGAAGATGCCTCCCGTCCGACGAGAGGAGTGTTGGTGATGACGATGGCAATGATTTCCCCCATCGGGAGGGAAGTTTCCCCGGCAGGATCGTCCTGCCGGAGCTCTAGATTGGATCTGCTCAAGTTCCGCCTCGTGGCGGCGGCAAAACCACAAAAAAGCTCCCTATTGATTTTTTCTGGAACGAAACCCTTCATATAGCAAAAGAGGGGGGGGGGCAGTGGGCCGTCAGGGAGCCCACAAGCTTGCCATCCGCCACCAGGGGGTGGCGGTGGCAGGGCTTGTGGTGCCCTGGTAGCCCCCCTCTGGTACTTCTTTAGCCCAGTATTTTTTTATATAATCCCAAAAAATTCCACGTAACTTTTTTGGGCATTTGGAGATGTGCAGAATAGTGGACTAAGATTTCCTCCTTTTCTAGTCCAGAATTACAGCTGCCTGAATTCTCCCTCTTCAAATAAACCTTGTAAAATAAGAGAGAAAAGGCATAAATATGGTACCACAAAGTAATATAAGATCCCATAAAGCAATAAATATGAACATGAAAGCCTGATGCAAAATGGACGTATCAACTCCCCCAAGCTTAGACCTTGCTTGTCCTCAAGCGAAAACCAAGTTCCATAAACATGTCCACATGTTGAGGGACGAAGGTGTCGAGAAAACATAATACGGACATGAGGGCATCATGATCACACATAGAACAACAATACATCACAAAGATTCTTATGGGAAAGTAACAATTCCTTCACAAAGCAAAGCATGAAGCAAAAACCTTACCGAGAAGTAACCAACAACAGTCCAAAGTCATTGAGGCAATTGCAATTTATCACAACATCAGAAAGAGTCAAGTAAGAGCTTGTACGGCAAATTCACATACTCAATCATCTCTTTTGTTTTCCACAATTGTTACAACTCACGTGGTACTCATGGTGTCAAAGTTTCAGCTGGACACAGAGGAAGATAGGGACTTATAGTTTTGCCTCCCAACTATTTACCTCAAGGGTAAAGTCAACAATAATAAAGCATAAGTACTCAACTCCAAGTTGATATATGAATATAGATCTTCCCCAAGCATGTGACGGTAGCCAAGACAAAGGCAAAAATAGGGAATTGGTGAAGATCACCATGACTCTTACAAGGGCAAAAAGTAAAGGTACAAGATATGCCCTTCGTAGAGGGAAGCAGAGGTTGTCATGCGCTTTTGAGGTTTGAATGCGTGTCCTCTTAGTGCGGAGGAACGTCACTTTATATTGCCTCCTGTGATAAAGAACTTTATTATGTAGTCTTTCGCTTTTATGTCTTCCTCATCATAGGTTCGTACAAATCTTATTTTCCACACACTAATAGATCATACATATTAGAGAGCAATTTTTATTGCTTGCACTGATGACAACTTACTTGAAGAATCTTATTCAATCCATAGGTAGGTATGGTGGACTCTCATGGCAAAACTGGGTTGGAGGTTTATGGATGCACAAGTAGTATCTCTACTTGGTGCGGGAGTTTTGTTTAATATGAGGTGGAAGCAATCGTCACATGCTAAGGGATCTCTAATCATATAACATTGTTTGGAACCAAGCAAACACAATTCATTATGTTGTCTTCCTTGTCCAACATCTACTCCTAAGCATGTAATAGTTTGGTGAGTGCTCACAATTGTAAAAAGTGTCTAAGATGATATATTTATATGTGAACCTCTCTTTCCTTATTACTTCTTATTAATTGCAACAATGACTGAGGTCTATGTTGATTTATTCTCAACAAGTTTCAATCATCATACGTGTGATATGTTAAGTTATCACTTTCCATAAGATCGTCTCACGATCTTTCATGCTATCGTTCTTTTCATACTTTTGATCATGGTACAAAGCAAAGCCCTTGACTAAGATACTCTTTATTATATAGCTCGCAAGCTCGAATACATCGGGGGAGAGACAAAAGCAAAAGACTCAAACTAAACACTAAAGACTTATTCCTTTAAGAGAAGAAATACAAACTGAAAAGGAAAGAACTAAAACAAAGGTAAAAGCAAAAGATATAAAGGTGATACGATACCAGGGCAACTCCCCCAAGCTGGGCAGAAGCCAAGGGGATTGCCCATACCAATGCTTAGTTGTCTTCCTTTGTTGGTGATGGTGGTGGAGTTGTTGAAGTAGTCTGATCCTCCGTCTTCCAAGGCATAGGTGCTCCATCATGGCAGGATGAACGAGTCGCCGGAATCCTCAAATCTGCAGCCAACCTTATTGATTTAAATCTGTACTCATACTCACAGTTTTGGTTCTGCAGGTCATAGATCTGGCTCTGAAGTTGGTCAACCCTGTCATAGAGCCTGGAGAGGTGTTTCCCAATGTCAATGGCATCCATCTTGTGATTTCTGGTGAACTCCGTGAACATCATGTGGTTGGCGTTGATTCCACGCTCCACAATCCCTTGGCACTTGAAGACTTGTTGCTCCATTGCTTCGAGCCTCGTCTCCATGCTTCCGGTCTTCTTAGGCCCCTCAACATCACGGATGTGCAACATCCCCTCGCTCATCTTGATAGATTGAGGGTGTTTCAGCACTTCCGTGAGGTAGGGATTGCCTTCTCGAAGATCTTGTCCTTAGGAGCGTTTGGGGAAGTCATGATGATCTAGATCTGCCACAGAAACAGGCTCGAAACGACAACACAGGAAAACTGTGCGATATAAAGATCAAAACCTTCAGGCGAATATATATTGATTTTTTCTGGACCAGAAGGAGTGCTCCGCAAGAAAACGGAGTCCGGGAGGCACACGAGGTGCCCACAAGCCGTCCCTCCGCCACCAGGGGGTAGGTGGCGGCTTCCAAGCTTGTGGCCGCCTCGTGCGCTCTCCGGACTGCTTTTTATTTTTCTATTTTTCCAAAAATTCCAAAACAGAGGAAATTTCCTATTGGAAAAGGATCGGACTCCAATTTCTTACCAAAATAGATACCTCTTCGTTTTCAGGGTCTAAAACACGCTGATAAACATCCCTTATGTACTCCTCTGGAGTTAGGAAATTGATGATATTGGTCTCAACATTTACGGGAGTACCAGAGATGTAATGCTTGATTCTTTGCCCATTTACCACTCTAGGAAAATTTCCTTCCGTGTTATTGATTTTGATGGCACCGGAACGATATACTTCCTCGATAACGTAAGGACCTTCCCATTTAGAGAGAAGCTTGCCTGCGAAGAATCTTAAACGAGAATTGTATAGCAGGACATAATCACCTACATTGAACTCTCATTTCTGTATCCGTTTGTCGTGCCATCTCTTAACCTTTTCCTTGAACAGCTTGGCATTCTCATATGCCTGGGCCCTCCATTCATCTAATGAGCTAATACAAAGAACCGCTTCTCACCGGCAAGTTTGAAATCAAAGTTGAGCTCTTTGATTGCCCAATAAGCTTTGTGTTCCAGCTCAAGAGGTAAATGACAGGCCTTACCGTAAACCATTTTATACGGCGACATGCCCATGGGATTCTTATAAGCAGTCCTATAAGCCCATAGTGCATCGTCAAGTTTGCTAGACCAATTCTTTCGAGATCTATTGACGGTCTTTTGTAGGATCAATTTGATCTCCCTATTACTCAACTCCACTTGACCACTAGACTAAGGATGATAAGGATATGTAACTCTATGGTTGACATCATACTTAGCGAGCATCTTGTAGAAAACACCATGAATGAAGTGTGAACCGCCATCAGTCATCAAATTTTGGGAAAATAACTTCTTTAAACATCTTAATAGAGGTGTGGTGATCAACATTTTTAGTGGGGATAGCTTCTACCCACTTAGTGACGTAATCCACAACAACAAAAATGTGAGTGTACCCATTGGAACTCGGAAAGGGTCCCATATAATCAAAGCCCCAGACATCAAACGGTTCAATGACAAGTGAATAGTTCATAGGCATTTCCTGACGCTTACTGATGTTCCCTATTCTTTGGCATTCGTCACAAGACAAGACAAACTTACGGGCATCCTTGAAGAGAGTGGGCTAATAGAAACCTGATTGCAATACCTTATGGGCAGTTCTATCTCCAGCATGGTGTCCTCCGTAGGCTTCGGAATGACACTTCTACAAGATCTGTCCCTATTCATGTTCACGCACACAACGTCTAATAACACCATCTACTCCTTCCTTATAAAGGTGAGGATCATCCCAAAAGTAGTGTCTCAAATCAAAGAAGAATTTCTTCTTTTGCTGATAGGTGAAACTGGGTGGTATGTATTTGGCAACGATATAGTTTGCATAATCAGCATACCACGGTGCACTATGTGAAGTGCGGAGGACATTTAATTGCTCATCAGGAAAGCTGTCATCAATAGGTCGTGGGTCATCAAGGACATTCTCTAGCCTAGACAAGTTATCTGCTACAGGGTTATGAGCACCCTTTCGGTCAACGACGTGCAAATCAAATTCCTGTAGCAGGAGAACCCATCTGATCAGCCTAGGCTTAGCGTCCTTCTTCTCCATAAGGTACTTAATAGCAGCATGATCAGAGTGAATAGTGACTTTGGAGTCAACTATATAAGATCTGAACTTTTCACATGCAAACACGACTGCTAAAAATTCCTTCTCCGTAGTGGCATAGTTTCTTTGGGCACTGTCTAGAGTTTTACTAGCGTAGTGAATAACATTCAACTTCTTGTCAACTCTTTGTCCTAGAACAGCACCAACAGCATAATCACTAGCATCGCACATGATTTCAAAAGGCAAGTTCCAGTCAGGTAGTTGAACAATAGGTGCGGTTATCAAAGCCTTCTTAAGTATTTCGAAAGCTTCCTCACAATCCTCATCAAAAACGAAAGGAACATCCTTCTGCAAGAGGTTGGTAAGAGGCCTAGAAATCTTAGAGAAGTCTTTAATGAACCTTCTATTGAAACCAGCATGACCTAGGAAACTTCGTATACCTCCGATATCTGTGGGACAAGGAATTTCCTCAATTGCATCAACCTTAGCCTTATCAACTTCAATGCCTCTTTCAGAAATTTTATGTCCTAAGACGATACCTTCGTTAACCGTAAAGTGGCACTTCTCCCAATTCAAGACGAGGTTGGTATCTTCGCATCTCTGCAAGACTCGATCAAGGTTGCTGAGGCAATCATCAAAGGAAGACCCGTAAACGGAGAAGTCATCCATGAAAACCTCGACAATCTTTTCATAAAAGTCACAGAATATAGCCATCATACATCTTTGAAAGGTGGCAGGTGCATTGCATAAGCCAAAAGGCATACGTCTATAAGCAAAGGTACCGAAAGGGCAGGTGAAAGTGGTTTTCTCCTGATCGGATTGTGCAACAGGTATTTGCGAGAAACCTGAATAACCGTCTAGAAAGAAAAAGTGTGTGTGTTTTGATAGCCTTTCTAGCATTTGGTCGATAAACGACAAAGGATAATGATCTTTCCTGGTTGCCTTGTTCAGTTTCCGGAAGTCTATCACCATCCTATAGCCAGTAATAGTCCTTTGTGGGATTAGTTCATCCTTATCATTAGGAATGACGGTGATACCTCCCTTCTTAGGTACGCAATGTACTGGACTTACCCAATCACTATGAGCAACAGGATAAATGATTCCTGCTTCCAGAAGCTTTAATATTTCTTTTCTAATGACCTATTTCATCTTAGGATTCTATCTCCTTTGATGATCAACAACTGGTTTAAAGTCAGGATCTTTTAATCTTGTGCTGACATAGAGTGGGACTAATACCCTTAAGATCATCAAGAGTATATCCAATAGCAGCACGGTGCTTCCTCAGAGTTCTTAGTAACTTCTTATCTTCGTGCTCTGAGAGGAGAGCACTAATATTAACATGATATATCTCCTTCTCATCAAGCTAGGCATACTTAAGAGTATCAGGCAACTGTTTAAGCTCGAACACAGGATCACCCTTTGGTGCGGGAGGATCCCCAAGCAGTTCAACAGGCAGATTATTCTTGAGAATAGGATATTGTTCTAAGACAATTTTATCTATCTCATCTCTCTCCTCCATATGCATATAATTTTCATGCTCAAGCAGATATTGCTCCAAAGGATCCGTAGGAGGTACGGCAATAGAGGCAAGAACAATGATTTCATCCCTTCCAGACGACTCTTTTTCATGGGGTTGTCTTCCAAACTTGGAGAAGTTAAATTCATGAGACACACCCTCGAAACTAACTGTGACGGTCTGCTTAATGCAATCAATGTGAGAATTGACAGTGTTGAGAAACGGTCTACCAAATATGATGGGACAAAATTTATCTTGTGCAGTACAAAGGACGAGGAAATCAGTAGGATATTTTGTCTTACCACACAGGACTTCTACGTCTCTCACAATTCCCAGAGGGCAGATAGTGTCTCTATTAGCTAGCGTAATAGTGACGTCCATGGGTTCTAACTTAGCAGGTGAAATCTCGTCTTTGATTTCATCATATAGAGAACGGGGTATTGCACTAACACTAGCTCCCATATGACATAAACCATGGTAACAGTGATCTCCTATCTTGACAGAAACAACGGGCAGGCCAACTACAGGTCCGTGTTTGTCTTTCACGTGAGGTTTAGCAATTCTAGCGGAGTCCTCACAAAACTTGATAACATGCCCATCTATGTGTTCGGCTAAGAGATCTTTGATAATAGCAACACTAGGTTCAACTCTAATCTCCTCAGGGGGTGCAAGTGGTCTAATGTAACCCCTACGTATCACAGTTGGAGCTTTAGAATAACCCTTTATCCTAGCAGGGTATGGTGATTTCTCAGTGTAAGCACAAGGAACAACAGGATCACTAAAAGCAATGACTTTCTCCTCAACTAGATTGGTTTTGTCTATGTTGCTTTCTATAGGAGGATGATACTTAATCCACTTCTCTTTGGGAAGATCAACATGAGCAGCAAAAGATTCACATAGAGAAGCTACTATCTCAGAGTCAAGTCCATACCTAGCGCTAAAATCTCTAGAAGTGTTTGTCTCAACAAAAGATTTAACGCAATCAAAATGGAAATTCATACCTGACTCCTTACCTTCCTCCAGCTCCCAATCTTCAGAGTTATGTTTGATTCTCTCCAATAAATTCCACTTGTGGTCACAAGAAGTGTCAAGCATGGTACGATCTTCATGAGAAAGCCAAGCATAAAAGTTTTGAGTGATGATTTCTCTCGAGAGCTCATGATTGGGGCATGAATATAGCATTGATTTAAGCCTCCCCCAAGCTTGAGCAATGCTTTCCCTGTCACGAGCCCAAAAGTTATAAATAAAGTTCCGATCACGATGTACTAAATGCATAGGATAAAACTTTTGATGGAATTCCAATTTCAACCGATTGTAGTCCCATGATCCAGTATCATCACATAGCCTATACCATGTCAACGCCTTATCCTTCAAGTATAAAGGAAGGACCTTCTTCTTGACCTCACCCTCGGGCACACCTGCAAGCTTAAAAAAACCACAAACCTCATCTACATAGATTAGATGCAAGTCTGGATGTGATGTTCCATCCCCTGTACAAGGATTAGCCAGCTGTTTCTCAAGCATACCCGAAGCAAATTCAAAGAAAATATTTTCAGTAGGTACCTCAGGTTGAGGAACAAATCCTCGTGCTTCCGTTCGTGGTGAAAATACCCCGAACAAACTCCTCAAAGGAACAGTTTCCATAGTGACAAGTGACAATAAATTTCAGCACAGTATATAAATGTTTCCTTACCAATTTCCACTTACCAAAAGCACTTCACTCCCCGGCAACGGCGCCAAGAAAAGAGTCTTGATGACCCACAAGTATAGGGGATTGATACGTCTCAAACGTATCTATAATTTTTGATGGTTTCACGCTGTTATCTTGTCATCTTTGGATGTTTTATGTACCCTTTATATCTTTTTTGGGACTAACTTATTAATTCAGTGCCAAGTGCCAGTTCGTGTTTTTTCTGTGTTTTTGACTCTTTTCAGATATGATTTTGGAACGGAGTGCAAACGGAATAAAAACCCCGAAATGATTTTTTCCTGAACGGAAGAAGATCAGGGGGCCTCTGGGCCCAACCAGGTGGGCTCCAGGGAGCCCACAAGCTCCCACTCCGCCACCAGGGGGAGGCGGCAGTGGCAGGGCTTGTGGCCTCCCTGGCCGCCCCCTGACCTAGATCCTTGGCCCATATATTCCCAAAAATTCAGCAAAAAATTAGGGGAGCCTCGAAATACTTTTCCGCCGCCGCAAGCTCCAGTTTCCGCGAGATCTCATCTGGAGACCCTTCCCGGCACCCTGCCGGAGGGGACTTTGGAGTTGGAGGGCTTCTTCATCATCATCATCGCCCCTCCAATGACTTGTGAGTAGTTCACTTCAGACCTACGGGCCCGTAGTTAGTAGCTAGATGGCTTCTTCTCTCTCTTGGATCTTCAATACAAAGTTCTCCATGATCTTCATGGAGATCTATCAGATGTAATCTTCTTTGGCGGTGTGTTTGTCGAGATCCGATGAATTGTGGATTTGTGACCAGATTAGCTATGATATATATTTGAGTCTTTTGCTGATTTCTTATATGCATGATTTGATATCCTTGTAAGTCTCTGCGAGTCTTGGGTTTTGTTTGGCCAACTAGATCTATGATTCATGCAATGGGAGAAGTGTTTGGTTTTGGGTTCTACCATGTGGTGACCTTTCCCAGTGACAGTAGGGGCAGCAAGGCACACATTAAGTAGTTGCCATCAAGGGTAAAAAGATGGGGTTTTCATCATTGGTTTGAGATTATCCCTCTACATCATGTCATCTTGCTTAAGGCGTTTCTCCGTTCTTATGGACTTAATACAGTAGATGCATGCTGGATAACAGTCGACATGTGGAGTAATAGTAGTAGATGCAGAATGTATCGGTCTACTTGTTTTGGACGTGATGCCTATAGATATAATCTTTGCCATAGATATCGTCATGACTTTGCGCGGTTCTATCAATTGCTCGATAGTAATTTGTTCACCCACCGTCTACTTGCTTTCATGAGAGAAGCCACTAGTAAACACTACAGCCCCCGGGTCTATTCACATCCATCGTTTACACCTCCACTTTTACTTTGCTTTGTTACTTTGTTGCTTTCAGTTCTCACTTGGCAAACAATCTATAATGGATTAACATCCCCTTCATAGCGTTGGGAGAAAGCTTTTGTGTTTGTGCAAGATCTTGAGATACTCCTCCACTGGATTGATACCTTGGTTCTCAAACTGAGGGAAATACTTACCACCCCTGTGCTACATCACCCTTTCCGCTTCATGGGAACACTAACGCAAGGCTCCAAGGTCATGGGGGAAATCATTTGCATACTTGCCTAGGAAATCCCTTAAGGCGTAGCCGCAGCTGAAGGATTCCTGGTGCCGTTGCTGAGGAGTATCAAGCAACACTCCTAGAGGAGCACGCCAAGATAATTTCTCGACAATGTGCCTATTTCTAGCGCCATTAGAAGGTCTTTTGTTGCAGTAGCAGGGATCAATCGTAGTCCTTTAAATAAGTAAGTGTGTCAAACCCAACGAGGAGCAGAAGGCTCTGATAAACGGTTTTCAGCAAGGTAATTACTGCAAGCACTGAAAGTAGCGGTAACAAGCGATGGTGTAGTGAGGTGAAACGTAGCAAGCGAAAAGTAACAAGTAACAAGTAGTAGCAATGGTGCAGCAAGTGGCCCAATCCCTTTTGTAGCAAGGGACAAGTCTGAACAAAGTCTTATAGGAGGAAAAACGCTCCTGAGGACACACGGGAATTTCTGTCATGCTAGTTTCATCATGTTCATATGATTCGCGTTCGTTACTTTGATAGTTTGATATGTGGGTGGACCGGTGCTTGGGTACTGCCCTTACTTGGACAAGAATCCTACTTATGATTAACCTCTCTTGCAAGCATCCGCAACTACAAAAGAAGAATTAAGACAACGTCTAACCATAGCATTAAACTAGTGGATCCAAATCAGCCCCTTACGGAGCAACGCATAGACTGGGGTTTAAGCTTTTGTCACTCCAGCAACCCATCATCTACTTACTACTCCCCAATGCCTTCCTCTAGGCCCAAGTATGGTGAAGTGTTATGTAGTCGACGTTCACATAACACCACTAGATGCAAAGACAACATACAGCATATCAAAATACCGAACGAATATCAAATTCACATGACGCTTATCAGCATGACTTATTCCATGTCCTCAGGAACAAAAGTACTACACACAAAGCATAATCATAATCATGATCAGAGGTGTAATGAATAGCATCAAGGATCTGAACATAAACTCTTCCACCAAGTAATCCAACTAGCATCAACTACAAAGAGTAATCAACACTACTACTAACCTTACAAGTACCAATCGGAGTCGTGAGACGGAGATTGGTTACAAGAGATGAACTAGGGATTGGAGATGTTGGAAATATGCCCTAGAGGCAATAATAAATTAGTTATTATTATATTTCTTAGTTCATGATAATCGTTTATTATCCATGCTATAATTGTATTGATTTGAAACACAATACTTGTGTGGATACATAGACAAAACACTGTCCCTAGTATGCCTCTAGTTGACTAGCTCGTTGATCAAACATGGTCAAGGTTTCCTGGCCATAGGCAAGTGTTGTAACTTGATAACGGGATCACATCATTAGGAGAATCATGTGATGGACTAGACCCAAACTAATAGACGTAGCATGTTGATCGTGTCATTTGGTTGCTACTGTTTTCTGCGTGTCAAGTATTTATTCCTATGACCATGAGATCATATAACTCACGGACACCGGAGGAATGCTTTGTGTGTATCAAACGTCGCAACGTAATTGGGTGACTATAAAGATGCTCTACAGGTATCCCCAAAGGTGTTCGTTGAGTTAGTATGGATCGAGACTGGGATTTGTCACTCCGTGTGACGGAGAGGTATCTCGGGGCCCACTCGGTAATACAACATCACGCACAAGCCTTGCAAGCAATGTGACTTAGTGTAAGTTGCGGGATCTTGTATTACAGAACCAGTAAAGAGACTTGCCGGTAAACGAGATTGAAATAGGTATGAGGATACTGACGATCGAATCTCGGGCAAGTAACATACCGAAGGACAAAGGGAATGACATACGGGATTATATGAATCCTTGGCACTGAGGTTCAAACGATTAGATCTTCGTAGAATATGTAGTATCAAATATGGGCATCCAGGTCCCACTATTGGATATTGACCGAGGAGTCTCTGGGTCATGTCTACATAGTTCTCGAACCCGCAGGGTCTGCACACTTAAGGTTCGACGTTGTTTTATGCGTATTTGAGTTATATGGTTGGTTACTGAATGTTGTTCGGAGTCCCGGATGAGATCACGGACGTCACGAGGGTTTTCGGAATGGTCCGGAAATGAAGATTGATATATACGATGACCTCATTTGATTACCGGAAGGTTTTCAGAGTTACCGGGAATGTACCGGGAATGACGAATGGGTTCCGGGAGTTCACCGGGGGGGCAACCCACCCCGGGGAAGCCCATAGGCCTTGGGGGTGGCGCACCAGCCCTTAGTGGGCCGGTGGGACAGCCCAAAAGAGACCTATGCGCATTGGAAGAAAAATCAAAGAGAAAAGAAAAAAAAAGGAGGTGGGAAAGGGAAGAAGGACTCCACCTTCCAAACCAAGTAGAATTCGGTTTGGGAGGGGGAGACCTTCCCCCTTGGCTCGGCCGACCCCCTTGGGAGTCCTTGGACCCCAAGGCAAGTCTCCCCCCTCCTCCTCCTATATATAGTGGGGTTTTAGGGCTGATTTGAGACAACTTTTGCCACGGCAGCCCGACCACATATCTCCACGGTTTTACCTCTAGATCGCGTTTCTGCGGAGCTCGGGCGGAGCCCTGCTGAGACGAGATCATCACCAACCTCCGGAGCGCCGTCACGCTGCCGGAGAACTCTTCTACCTCTCCATCTCTCTTGCTGGATCAAGAAGGCCGAGATCATCGTCGAGCTGTACGTGTGCGGAACGCGGAGGTGCCGTCCGTTCGGCACTAGATCGTGGGACTGATCGCGGGATAGTTCGCGGGGCGGATCGAGGGACGTGAGGACGTTCCACTACATCAACCGCGTTCACTAACGCTTCTGCTGTACGGTCTACAAGGGTACGTAGATCACTCATCCCCTCTCGTAGATGGACATCACCATGATAGGTCTTCGTGCGCGTAAGAAATTTTTTGTTTCCCATGCGACGTTCCCCAACAGTGGTATCAGAGCCAGGTTCATGCGTAGATGTCTTCTCGAGTAGAACACAAAACTTTTTGTGGGCGGTGATGTGCGTTTTGCTGCCCTCCTTAGTCTTTTCTTGATTCCGTGGTATTGTTAGATCGAAGTGGCTCGGACCGACATTACTCGTACGGTTACGAGAGACTGGTTTCATCGCTACGAGTAACTCCGTTGCTCAAAGATGACCGGCGAGTGTCGGTTTCTCCAACTTTGGTGGAATCAGATTTGACCGAGGAGGTCCTTGGATGAGGTTAAATAGCAATTCATATATCTCCGTTGTGGTGTTTGCGTAAGTAAGATGCGATCCTACTAGATACCCATGGTCACCACGTAAAACATGCAACAACAATTAGAGGACGTCTAACTTGTTTTTGCAGGGTATGCTTGTGATGTGATATGGCCAACGATGTGATGTGATATATTGGATGTATGAGATGATCATGTTGTAATAGTTAATATCGACTTGCACGTCGATGGTACGACAACCGGCAGGAGCCATAGGGTTGTCTTTAAACAAACGTTTGTGCTTGCAGATGCGTTTACTATATTGCTAGGACGTAGCTTTAGTAGTAATAGCATGAGTAGCACGACAACCCCGATGGCGACACGTTGATGGAGATCATGATGATGGAGATCATGGTGTGACGCCGGTGACAAGAAGATCATGCCGGTGCTTTGGTGATGGAGATCAAGAAGCACATGATGATGGCCATATCATGTCACTTATGAATTGCATGTGATGTTAATCCTTTATGCACCTTATCTTGCTTAGAACGACGGTAGCATTATGAGGTGATCTCTCACTAAAATTTCAAGACGAAATTGTGTTCTCCCGGACTGTGCACCGTTGCGAAAGTTCTTCGTTTCGAGACACCACGTGATGATCGGGTGTGATAGACTCAACGTTCACATACAACGGGTGCAAAACAGTTGCACACGCAGAACACTCGGGTTAAGCTTGACGAGCCTAGCATGTGCAGACATGGCCTCAGAACACATGAGACCGAAAGGTCGAGCATGAATCGTATAGTTGATATGATTAGCATAGAGATGCTTACCACTGAAACTATTCTCGACTCACGTGATGATCGGACTTGAGATAGTGGATTTGGATCATGTACCACTCAAATGACTAGAGAGATGTACTTTTTGAGTGGGAGTTCTTACGTAATATGATTAATTGAACTAATTGTCATGAACATAGTCTAGTGGTCTTTGCGAATTATGATGTAGCTTGCGCTATAGCTCTACTGTTTTTATATGTTCCTAGAGAAAATTTAGTTGAAAGTTGATAGTAGAAAACTTTGCAGACTAAGTCTGTAAAACCGAGGATTGTCCTCATTGCTGCGCAGAAGGCTTATGTCCTTAATGCACCACTCGGTGTGCTGCACCTCAAGCGTCGTCTATGGATGCTGTGAACATCCGACATACACTTTTCTGATGACTACACGACAGTTCAGTGCAAAATACTTAATGGCTTAGAAGCAAGGCACCGAAGACGTTTTGAAACGTCACGGAACATAAGTGATGTTCTAAAGAGATGAAATTGTGATTTCATGCTTGTGCCCTTGTTAAGCGGTACGAGACCTCCAACAAGATTCTTTGTCCACAAAGTAAAGGAGAAAAGCTCAATCGTTGAGCGTGTGCTCAGATTGTCTGAGTACGACAATCACTTGAATCAAGTGGGAGTTAATCTTCCAGATGAGATAGTGATGGTTCTCCAAAGTCACTGCCACCAAGCTGTGAGAGCTTCGTGATGAACTATCAAGGATAGATACAATGATCCTTGATCGATTCGCGATGTTTGACACTGCGAAAGTAGAAATCAAGAAGGAGCATCAATAGTTGATGGTTTGTAAAACCACTAAGTTTCAAGAAAGGCAAGGGCTATAAGGGATACTTCGTGAAATGGCAAAACAGTTGTTGCACTAATGAAGAGACCCAAGATTAAACCCAAACCCGAGACTAAGTGCTTCTGTAATGAGGGGAACAGTCACTGAGGCGGTGCAACTCTAGATACTTGGTAGATAAGAAGGCTGGCAAAAGTCGAAAGAAGTATATTTGATATACATGATGTTGATGTGTACTTTACTAGTACTCCTAGTAGCATGAGGGTATTGGATACCTGTTCGGTTGCTGAGTGATTAGTAACACGAAATGAAAGCTACGACATTAACGGAGACTAGCTAAAGGCAAGGTGACGATACGTGTTGGAAGTGTTTCCAAGGTTGATATGATCAAACGTCGCACGCTCCCTCTACCATCGGGATTGGTGTTAAACCTAAATAATTGTTATTTGGTGCTTGCGTTAAAGCATGAGCATGATTGGATCGTGTTTATTGCAATACGATTATTCATTTAAAGAGAATACTGGTTACTCTATTTGCTTGAATAATCACCTTCAATGGTTTATTGAATCTCGATCGTAGTGTTACACATGTTCATGATATTGGTGCCAAAAGATACGAGGTAATGATGATAGTACCACTTACTTGTGGCACTGCCGCTTTAGTCATGTTAGTATAAATTGCATGAAGAGGCTCCATGCTGATGGATCTTTATACTCACTTGATTTTGAATCACTAGTGACATGCAAATCATACCACATGAGCAAGGCCTTGTTTTCATTGAGATGAAACAAGATAGTAACTTGTTGGAAGTGATACATTTTGATGTATGCAGTCCAATGGGTGCTGAGGCACGCAGTAGATATCATTATGTTCCTACTTCACTGATGATTTGAGTAGATACAGGAGTATTTACTTAATGAATCACAAAGTCTAAAATATTGAAAAGTTCAATTCTGTTTCACAGTGAAGTTCGTCGTAACAAGAGGATAAACTGACTACGATATGATCATAGAAATAAATATCCGAGTTACGAGTTTTGGTACGCAGTTAAGACAATGTGGAAAATGTTTCGCAGAACATGCCACCTAGAACATCATAGTGTGATGATGTGTCTGAACGTCATAGCCACACACTATTTGGTATGGTGCATGCTATGATGTCTCTTATCGAATTACCACTATCGTTTATGGGTTATGCATTAGAGACAACCGCATTCACTTTAAATAGGGCACCGCGTATTTTCGTTGAGATGACACAGTATAGACTGAGGTTTAGAGAAATCTAAACTGTTGTTTCTTGAAAGTTTGGGGCTTCGACACTTATGTGAAAAAGTTTCAGTTTGATGAGCTCGAACCCAAAGCAGATAAATGCATCTTCATAGGATATCCAAAACAGTTGGGTACATCTCCTATCTCAGATCCGAAAGCAAAATGTTTGTTTCTAGAAATGGATCCTTTCTCGAGGAAAAGTTTCTCTCGAAAGAATTGAGTGGGAGGGTGGTAAAACTTGATGAGGTTATTGAACCATCACTTCGACCAGTGCGTAGCAGGGCGCAGGAAGTTGTTCCTGTGGCGCCTACACCAATTGAAGTGAAAGCTGATGATGGTGATCATCGAGCATCGGATCAAGTTACTACAAGCCTCGTAGGTTGACAAGGTTGCGTACTACTACAGAGTGGTATGGTAACCCTGTCTTGGAGGTCATGTTGTTGAGCAACAGTGAACCTACGAGTTATGGAGAAAGCAATGGTGGGCCCGGATTCCGACAAATGGCTGGAAGCCATGAAATCCGAGAGAGGATCCATGTATGAAAACAAAGTGTAGACTTTGGAAGAACTACTTGATGGTCATAAGACTATTGAGTAAAGATGGATCTTTGAAAGGAAGACAGACGATGATGGTGATAAGTCACTATTAAGAAAGGCTCGACTTGTCGCAAAGATGTTTTCGACAAGATCAAACAGTTGACTACGATGAGACTTTCTCACTCGTAGCGATGCTAAAAGTCTGTTAGAATTATGTTAGTAGTTGCTGCATTATTTATGAAATATTGCACGTAGGATGTCAAAACATTGTTTCCTCGACGGTTTCCTTGAGCAAACATTGTATGTGATACAACCAGAAGGTTTTGTCGATCCTAAAGATACTAGCAAGTATGCAAGTTCCAGTGATCCTTCAATGGACTGGTGCAAGCATCTCGGAGTTGGAATATACACTTTGATGAGATGATCAAAGATTTTGGGTTTGTACAAGGTTTATGAGAAACTTGTATTTCCAAAGAAGTGAGTGGGAGCACTATAGAATTTCTGATAAGTATATGTGGTTGACATATTGTGGATCAAAAGTAATGTAGAATTTCTGTAAAGCATATAAGGTTGTTTGAAAGGAGTTTTCAAAGGAATACCTGGATTGCGCTACTTGAATGTTGAGCATCAAAGATCTATGGAGATAGATCAAAAAGCGCTTAATGAAAGTTTCAACAAAATGCATGCCTTGACAAGTTTTTGAAGGAGTTCAAAGTAGATCAGCAAAGAAGGAGTTTTTGGTTGAGTTGTAAGGTGTGAATTTGAGTAAGACTCAAAACCCGACCACGACAGAATAAAGAGAATAGACGAAGGTCTTCTTCTATGCCTTAGCCGTAGACTCTAAAGTATGCCATGCTGTGTACCGCACCTGATGTGTGCCTTGGCTCAAAGTCTGTTGAGAGGTACAGAGAGTGATCCATGATTGAATCACTAGCAGCGGTCAAAATTTATCCTTGGTAACTAATGGACTAAGGAATTTTTCTCGATTATGGAGGTGGTTAAAGAGTTCGTCGTAAAGGGTTACGTCGATGCAAGCTTTGACACTAATCCGAATAACTATGAGTAGTGAAACGGATTCCTATAGTAGAGTAGATATTTGGAGCATTTCCGAATAGCACGTAGTAGCAGCATCTATAAGATGACATAAAGATTTGTAAAGAACGCACGGATCTGAAAGTTTCAGAACCGTTGACTAAAACCTCTCTCACGAGCAAGACGTGATCACACCCCATTACTATATGGGTGTTGGATTCGTTGGAATCACATG